>NC_043964.1:31723629-31876129 GCF_902148855.1 Sphaeramia orbicularis | reverse complement strand
TCAATCACAAGGAAGCAGCTTGGACGTCAGCCACAGACAAATACCTACAGAGGGTAAGGCAGGCAGGTTCTGAAAAGTCAGCTGAACAGAAAAAATAAGATCCAAACCATTAACACTGTGCCCTGCCAATAATCAGATACCCTACTGGCATAATATCCTGGCCACTGGAAGAGATAAAAAGCCAATGATATCAAGACAAGGAAGCTCCTCACCATGCATGGAGGGTTTCACCCTAAGTCCAGCGTCCTGAGGCTGTGCACTAAGTGAAAAGAGGGGGGCCAAGGACTAGAAAGTGTCTGAGCTACTACGGGGTTTACCACACCACATAAGACCCAAGGCATAGGCTGTGTAGAGAAGTCCCTGAGACAATCCAGCACATAACAGCAGGGTGCAAGATACTGGCAGGCAAGGCATACATGGAACGGCATAACCAGCTAGTGGGTATAGTGTACAGGAAGATCTGTACTGAGTATGGACTAGAGGTCCAAGGGTCAAGATGGGAGACACCCCCAAAGGTGATTGAGAACAAACAGGCCAGTGGGACTTCCAGATCCAGACTGACAAGATGGTGATGGCCAGTCAGCCTGACATAGTGGTGGTTCATAAACATCAGAAGACATTGGTAGAGATAGATGTAGCAATCCAAAGTGTAGCAACATCAGAAAAAAAGGTCACAAGAAGTTCAAGAAATACCAAAGACTGAAATAGGAGCTGGAGAAAATGTGGGGTGTGAAGGCAACAGTGGGACCAGTAGTGATCGGGGCACTAGAAGCGTTGACCACCAAGCTGAGAGGAGGGCTCCTGCAGATACCAGGAACAACGTCAGAGATCTGTGTCCAAAAGAGCGCAGTCCTAGGAACAGCTTAGATCCTGCACAGAACCCTCAGGCTCCCAGGCCTCTGGTAGAGGACCTGAGTCTGAAGAAGGCACCACCCAGGTGGGCGAGAAAAAGATATACATTTTGGGGACAAAATTATTATCCCCCCTCGGAAATTTGAAGTCTCTTCAAGATTTTCCCAAGCACTTTGTTAACAGAGCAAGGAATTTTAAGCACAGCATTTCTGAACATACTAGTTTTCTTTAGAAGGCACAAATTATTTATATTTGCACACCAAAACAGAATTATTTAAGAAAAAACTCAAATAACCAGGTAGGGCTGCACGATTTTGGCAAAAAAAAAAAAATCCAGATTTTTTCCTCTAAAAACTCGATTTTCGATTTTGATTTCGATTTTTGGGTAAAACTACAAAAGACAACAGAAGTCAGCATGTCGTTTTCGTGAGCAGCCCACAATGCAAGGCACTGCTCTGACCTCAAATCTGTGATGGTATCACGTGATGAACCCCCAGAAGTTTATTTTTTCTTAATTAAATCTTTATTGAATGAAATAGAGTATACAATCAATGTATGCAACAAGAAAATAACATAAGTTTGCCAGGGGGAATACACTATAATACAATGTCCAAATCAGAGCAAATACTTATGTTTTTTATAGCCTTTTTGTTTCCAGATTTATCTAACAGCTTTAAATAAAGTTCAACATCTTTCAAAAAATAAATAATATTTGTTTTTGTGTTACAGAACTTACATTTGTGAATGAAAAATTTAGCAAGTAAGAGGACTAAATTAATTATTTAATTTTTATATATATATATATATGTGTGTGTGTGTGTGTGTGTGTGTGTTGTTGTTGTTTTTTTTTTTAAATTTTATTATTTATTTTTTTTTCCTGGGTATCTGGGCCCACAGAAGTGATACCAATGTAAGTCAGTGACAGGCATCAGTCGTGCGTGCGTGCGTGCGTGGACCAGGTTAATATGAGTGATCCACATGTGGTTCTATTTAAACTGGGGGATCCGTGCGTGGAATAGACTGACCCAGGACACGCTGGAGGGATTCTATCCTGGAGCGGGTGGATGTGTGTGGGCACAGGGCTGTGTGGGCTCCTCTGCTGAGGCTGATGACCCCGAGACCCGGACCCGGATCGGAAGAAGACAGTACGGAAGATGAGTGATCCGCATGCAGTTCTATTTCAGTTGCGGGATCCGTGCGTGAAGCCACGGCTTACATTGCTATAAGTACTGCGGGCTCATGAACACATTTAAAGTCCGGCCATTGCACGGAGTTCTGTAACAGACCGCTGTCACTAATAGGAGGAGGAGCCTACGGGAGCCCGCAAGCGCACGGCCCGCAGGCACGAGAGAGATGAAATCGATTTTACGATTTCCCTTTTTTAAAAATCGTCCTTATTAAAAAATCCGATTTCGATTTAAAATCGATTAATCGTGCAGCCCTATAACCAGGATATTATTATTGGTCCCCTTTAAGAAATGACCATTTATTAAGTTATTGCAAAAACCACTTTTGTGCAATTATGTGCTTTAACTTCACAAGTGATGTGTTTAAAAGTGATCAGGTGATTTCATTCAACATTTAAGTTAAAACATGGTATAAAACCCTCAGTATGGGTCATTTAGGTGTCATTTGAAAAAGCACCATGCTGAAAACTAAATAAATCAGTTTGGACCTGAGAAAATTAATTATTGATGCACACAAAGCAGGAGAACGATATACAAAGCTATCCAAGCATTTCCAAGTGTCAAGAACTGGAGTGAGAAGTATAATCCAGAAATTCAAAGACAGCCACACAGTACAGAACAAGCCTGGCAGAGGTAGGAAGTGAAAGATTTCAAAGACCCTGGAAAGAAAACAAGTGAGAAATGTGTTTAAAGACCCCAGAACAACTGCCAAGACACTGGTGAATGACTTGGCCACATCAGGAATCATAGTCTCTAAGAAGACAGTCACTAGAGCTCTGCACAGGAATGGACTGCGAGGTTGCAGACCATGAAAAACTCCATTTTGAAGAAGAGACACCTTTAAGCCAGACTTAAGTATGCTCAGGACAACCTGGAGAAAGATTATGCATACTGGAAGCATGTCCTATGGTCTGATGAGACTAAACTACAGTTCTTTGGCCATAGAGACACTGTATGTTTGGAGGAAAAAGGGAGAGGCATTTAACCCAAAGAACACCGTCCCTACAGTGAAACATGGTGGTGGGAGTATTATGTTTGTGGGGATGCTTCAGTGCATCTGGAAATCTTGTCAAGGTGGAAGGAATCATGAAAAAATAAAGATATGTGGAGATTTTGAAAGAAAAGCTGAAGCAGTCAGCAGTAAAACTGGGTCTGAGTCGTCGATTCATCTTCCAACATGACAACAATCCAAAACATACGTCTCTCTTGGTGAAGAACTATCTTCAGAAGACCAAAGTGAATGTAACTGAGTGGCTTGCACAGAGTCCTGACTTAAATCCCATTGAAAATATGTGGGGTTACCTAAAGACGAACGTCCATGCCGGAAGGCCATCAAATCTGGAGGAGCTTGAGAGATTTGCCAAAGAGGAATGGGCTGAAATTCCTAAAAAAGAAGTGTCAGTCACATGTTGAAAACTATAACAAATGACTGCAGGCTGTTATCCAGCAAAAAGGATACACAACTAACTATTAGGATCTGGGGGGGCTAATAATTTTGACCCTGGTACTTATTGTCTTTTGTGGAATATTTTCAATTTTGTATGCAAACTAAAATAATGTAAGCATCTGAAATAAAACTAAGATGTCTAAAAAAGCTGTGTTCAAAATGTGCTGCTCTGTGTAAAAGCACTTTCAAAACAATGACATTTTTGTAGGAAGGCTTATAATTTGGTCCTCAACTGTATATAGATATAGAATGATAGAAACTGCCTAGTGTGTTGGTCCTGAGTTTGCCACATGAGGTACGCAAATTTGAGTCATAAGAAACACAAGTAGAAAAAAAGTGGTGTTCATAGTGTTTGACACAGATGTAGATGTACACAATACAAAATAAAGTTTTTTGAGATGTTTTACATTTTGCTGACAAATGGTGTGGTGATTGACCATGACTGTAATAGAGGCCAAACATCCCTCTGAAATTAAATGTGATTAAATACTCTCCATTATGAAGCCAATCAGAGATTTCTGAGACATTTTCAACATTTTCATAAGGGATGAGAGAACTGGGTGGAAGAAAAAACCCATCACATTTTTTTATGCAAAAGCCTTTATTTTCACATGTATCATCTGTTTGTATTTGATCAACATCTGTAATATCATAGGTCAAGGCAGTAACACTGTGTAAATAAAACACAATTATTCAGGTGAGATATGTTTATTCTATGTTTTTTAGCTGTCTTTACTGAGTTATACTGCAACACCACCCTTTAAAGCATATATACAGTCTTATTATAAGTTATTACTATTGCCAAAAATCACACTTATATTTGTTTTTCCTTCAGGTGAGTATAACATAACTGTGTGTGTCTCCGATATTTTCATTAAAGCCACTATATTACCAACAATACAGGTGTTTGTTCAGACTACAGGGCTCCAGCCACAGGAACGACCTCAACAGGAACCATTTCCCGCCCTATTACAAAAGCAGGAAATAGAAAAATCAAATATATTTTACAAAAACTGTAAACATAAAGGATCAAATTATAGTTATATTAGAACGTCATAACTTGAATAGATTAAAACACAGCAGTTTTCTCTGTCTTTACCTCGACAAAGTGTCAAAGGTGCTGCAGACTTCCTCTTGTAGTAGATAAATCCAACACTCATACAGACTAAACCAACGACCAGGAAAAATGTTCCCACACCATCTATAATCCTTTGTGACTTGGGAAGAGAGGAGTCTAAAAAGGTGAGAAAATACTTTACTTTTACATCGTATGATCTCTGACCCTGAATGCTGTACATGATGCCATCACAGTGGTACACCTACCCCAGACCTGAATCAGAGGTTCATGGAGGCTGGTGTGTTCTACCACACAGCTTATGGTTTCTCCAGGAGTTGGGGTATACTCCAGATAGGAATGAATCTGGTAGTACCAATCCCCATCAGGTATTGCTTCAGTGGAAGAAATAACTTCCTGTCCATTCTGCAACCATGTGACTCTGATTTGTTTTGGATAGAAATCGTAAGCGCTGCACAGAAGCACTGAGGGGTGCATCACTTGAGTCACTTTGACAGTGGGTGCAACTGTTAAATTGCCTGTAAAAAACACAACTAAATAAAGCTCTGTACTGGAAAATGATGTCAATAATTTTCAAACAATTATCAAATCAAATTAATTTTGATTTAGTATGAAAAAGGCTCTAAGGACACAGCAGATATATTAAGACTAAACTATACTGTCGTACACTAATGACGGCCCAGGTTTTGTCATGAATTAACTGATGACAGCAAAATGACTGACATTTAGATAATTCAACGTTAGGGAGTTCGTGATAAACTTTACTGGGAAGTTTTATATTGTCACCTTCATAAAATATAGTGCTGTGAAAGAGTATTTGCATATTTGTCACACTTAAATATTTCAGATAATCAATCAAATATTAATATCAGACAAATGATGACCTCAGTAAATAAAAATGCCGATTTAAATGATGATTTCATTTATTAAGGGAGAAAAAATATGCAAACCTACCTGGCACTATGTGAAAAAGTAAATGCCCCCCAGGCCTGATTACTGCCAGATCAGTTGAATCAAGAAATAACTCAAATAGAACATGTCTGACAAAGTGAAGTAGGCTAAAAGGTCTCAAAAAGCAACACGTCATGCCGCGATCTAAAGAAATTCAAGAACAGAAGAGAGACAAAGTCATTGACATCAGTCTGGAAAGGGTTCCAGAGTATTTCTCAGGCTTTGAAACCAAGGTGAGAACCATTATACACAGATGGAGAAAACTTGGAACTGTAACGGGTACAACCGGAACCCAGAAGCAGACCGACACAAAGGTATGAGTTTGTAAACCTTTACTGAAGCTATGTAGTAGCAACAGGAGTTCAATACAACAGTTACAGTTTTTAACACAGTCACAAACTCAGAGTAATCCGAAAGGGGTAAGGCAAAGGGGGGCGTCGGGGACAGGCAGATAGTCCAGTAACCGGGGGTCCGTAGAGTCCAGTGGGGCTGAGACAGAAGGCAGGGTCTGAGGCGGAAACAGGTCGGTACCAGGCGGCAGGCGGAGAGACGTGGTCAGGGACAAAGGGCAGGTGAGGGGAATCAACTGATGAGTAGGTGTGACAGAAAGAGCAATGAGGAGGTGTGGCTGAGAGTGAGACCGAGGAAAAAAAAGAGAAAGAAAGAGAAACAGCAGACAAAAAGACAGAGATGTTACAGGAACAGTGGTGAGCCTTCCTAGGCCAGCCCACCAAAACTACTCCAAGAGCACACTGACAACTCATCTAGAGAGTCACAAAAGAACCCAAGAAATTCAAAGACCTGCAGGCCTCATTTGCCTCAGTTAAGGTCAATATCCAGGACTGAACAATAAGAAAGACAAAAGGCCTACCCTCACCTATGGTCATGAGCTTTGGGTCATGACCGAAAGGACAAGATCCTGGATACAAGCGGTCGAAATGAGTTTCCTCCTTTGGGTGGCTGGGAGCACCCTTAGGGATAGGGTGAGGAGCTCAGTCACCAGGGAGGAGCTCGGAGTAGAGCCGCTGCTTCTCCGCGTCGAGAGGGGCCAGCTGAGGTGGCTCGGGCATCTGTTTTGGATGCCTCCTGGACGCCTCCCTGGGGAGGTGTTCCGGGCATGTCCTGCCGGGAGGAGACCTCGGGGAAGACCCAGGACACGCTGGAGAGACTACGTCTCTCGGCTGGCCTGGGAACGCCTCGGGGTCCCCCCAGAAGAGCTGGAGGAGGTGTCTGGGGAGAGGGAAGTCTGGGCAACCCTGCTTAAACTGTTACCCCCACGTCCTGGCCCCGGATAAAGCGGAAGATAATGGATGGATGGACAAAAGGCAAGGATGGCATCAATGAGGAGAGTTCAAAGGCCAAAACCACTGCTGACCAAAAAGCACACAAAGGCATGTCTTACATTTTCCAAAACACTTATTAATGATCAACAAGGCTTTTAGAAAAATAATCTGTGGACTGATGAGACAAAAGCCGAACTTTTGGAAGATGTGCACATTATATCTGACATTAAACTAACACAGCATTTCATAATAATAATGGATTAGATTTCTATAGTGCTTTTCAAGGCACCCAAAGTGTTTTACATTATTGATCCATTATTCATCCACTATCACATTCACACTCTGGTGGCCTGTTGGGGGAGGCTGACGGAAGCATGGCTGCCAATTCACACTAAACCTCTGACCACCACCAAACATTCATATGCATTCATTCATGTGAGTGACACTGGAGGCAAGGTGGGTTAAGTGTCTTGCACGAGGACACAATGGCACATGACTAGGACAGAGTGGGATTTGAACTGTCAACCCCATAAAAAAGAACATCATACCACCAGCCAAACATGATGGTGGTATGTGATGGTCTGGGGCTGCTTTGCTACTTCAGAACTTGGATTACTTGCTGTAACTGATGGAACCATGACTTCTGTTCTCTGCTAGAAAATCCTGAGGGAGAACGTGTGGTCATGAGTTCATGACCTGAAGCTCAAGTGCACTTAGGCTTTACAGCAGGACAATGATCCAAAAAGCAGCAGCAAGTCCATGTCAGAACAGATAAAAAAAAAAAAAGGTTTTGGAGTGGCTAAGTCAAAGTCCAGACTTTAAACCCTCTAATGTGACTGAATTAAAACAATTCCGTAAAGAAGAGTGGGCCAAAACTTCTCCATAGTGATGCATAAGACTCAGTGTAAGTTATCATAAACACTTGATTGCAGTTGTTGCTGCCAAGGGGGGCACAACCAGCTATTGGGTTTAGGAGGTAATTACTTTATCACACAGGGTTAGGTATGCTTAGTTATCTTTTTCCCTCAGTAAATAAAATTATTGTTTAAGTACTGCATTTTTTTTATCTATTCAGCTCACCTTTGTCTGTTAAAATTTGTTTGATGATCTGAAAGATTTTAGTTAAACAAATATGCAAAAGTCTAAGAAATACTTTTTCAGATTTTTTTTTAGCCATTTTTCACATTTTCACATGTGAAAAACACTTACCTAAGTCTTTGACCGCATATAACCTGTCTTTGCACATCAGGTCCTTTTGGATTTTTCTTTTAATTTGTCCATAGGGTTCATTCTTATAGAGTTGTGCCACGTGAATTCCATTCTCTGTAAATCCTGTGTAGTTACCAGTTGTGCTGTTGTACAACATCCCTAATTTCTTGTTATAAAATTGTGTGATAGTATACTCCATGTGTTTCAATCCTGGACCATCAAACGTACAACAGGCATGGGTCTGAAAGTAGTTAACACCTAAAAAACAGGAAAAAATTAATTTTGAAAATTAACAGCTATAGTTACTGAAACCCATTAAAACAGAAATAATTTTGTCACTCACCTAGAGTGAAAGGAGAGAAAACCACAAACAGACAAAAACTTAAAACATACATGTTTTTCTTGAAAATTATTTTACAACAACAACCTGGTTCACAAAAACAAGGAATGAATGTTGGTACACGGAAATAAATGTTGAAGTAGTCGATGGAACTGCCCTGTTGTTGAGTAAAAGTAACAAAACCTGTTCTTCACAAAGGTGATCACAGAAAAAAATGGGAGGAGATGTGGAACTTAAATCACATTTAAACAATATTTTGATGGACTCAAATTATATTTCAGATTCAGACTAATGAGATCTGTGCTCATATAAGACAATGATGGGACTATCATTAATGTTTAATTCCACACCTTCACTGTTTACATTTGGACATTTTTTACTGTAAATAAATTCATTCACATTCAAAATCAGCAGTTTTTAAAGAAAGACCTTTTAATGAGCAAGTATAACCACAGTACAGAACATGTAGATAAAGACATTTAATACAACCCAGCGTCATTAATTCATGTCTGTATGAATAATAAACCAAACCACATGATAGTTGGTGTAAAACTGAATGAGTTATGTTGATTTTAATTGTGAATAAACCTCTTGTAAAGTACTATGGCAGATGCTTAGACACACAAATGATTCAACCACAGGTGACACAAGGGAATTAATAAAATACAATGGACAAAAGAGCAGAAGTAGAAGTAGTTCCTTACTGATGCCAGTAAATACCACAGGTACCAGTCACTGACACACATATACAAGACTGTGCATTCATCTCTGACATATATCAATGCATTCATTACACAGGTCAGGTAAAGGTCTGTTCACCCCCTCTGTGATGAGCTGGGGTTAATAAATACATTTGTTAAACCCCAGATAGAGCATTATCTTGTCGCGGCCTTTTCTCAGGAGGTAAAGCAGGTCGTCCAATAACCAGAGGGTTGGCAGTTCGAATCCTGCTCTGTTGTGTCCTTGTGCAAGTCACTTCATCCACTGTACCTCCAGTGCCACTCACACTGGTGTGTGGATGTTTGGTGGTGGTCAGAGGGGCCTTTGGCGCACTTTGAGTATGCGTATATAGAAAAGTGCTGTATAAATCTCATTCATTATTATTTTTACAAAACAGTTTTGAACACACAGTGACTGTGTTGATGTATCACAGCAATAGACTGATTTGATTTGATTTGCTTTGATTGTTGATAAAACAATCTGAAAATGAAACTTAAAGCTAATGGTGGACTTAACATAAAGCATATATCTGTATGTGTACAGTTACTGATGTTTTATTTTAATAATGGAAATCCACTTATGTGTTCTCACCAAAAAACTCGGTCTTAGGTTCCGTCAGTGCTTCATGTTCCACAGTGCAGCCGTATATGTCACCGTCTTTTGCATTAAAACTCAGTGTGGAAAACAAATGAAAGGTGCCATCTGGGTTGAGAATAAATGCCTTAAAGGAATCTTCTGTTTCTACTTCTATTCCATTCTTGGTCAACTTTGTTTTGATGACGGGAGGGAAGAAATGGTTGATGAAGCAGATGAGAGTATTTTCTGTCTGTTCTATCACATCATCTCTAGAGTAGACGATGAGTTCAGGTGCCTCTAATTAAATTGAAACACAACCAAAAAAATATCATTTTACACACTTACACAAGCAAAAGCTTTCTACAAAACTTGGATAGGGATAAAAATTCACCCTAATACCAATGAATCAGTGTCACATACCTGTAGTTGTAGGAGCTGATTTTTCATCACCATCAAATGTGACGACAATAACTTGAGCAGTTGATTGAACACATGATAGAGTGTAACACAGTTTATGACATCACTCTCATAACTTTTGTATATATATATATATATATATATATATATATATATATATATATATACATATATATATATATATGTATCTCCTGAGTTTGCCACATGAGGTACGCAAATTTGAGTCATAAGAAACACAAGTAGAAAAAAAGTGGTGTTCATAGTATTTGACACAGATGTAGATGTACACAATACAAAATAAAACTTTTTGAGATGTTTTAGACTTTGTTGACAAATGGTGTGGTGATTGACCATGACTGTAATAGAGGCCAAACATCCCTCTGAAATTAAATGTGATTAAATACTCTCCATTATGAAGCCAATCAGAGATTTCTGAGACATTTTCAACATTTTCATACAGGATGAGAGAACTGGGTGGAAGAAAAAACCCATCACATTTTTTTATGCAAAAGCCTTTATTTTCACATGTATCATCTGTTTGTATTTGATCAACATCTGTAATATCATAGGTCAAGGCAGTAACACTGTGTAAATAAAATACAATTATTCAGGTGAGATATGTTTATTCTATGTTTTTTTTTAGCTGTCTTTACTGAGTTATACTGCAACACCACCCTTTAAAGCATATATACAGTCTTATTATAAGTTATTGCTGTTGCTAAAAACTCACTTGTATTTGTTTTTCCTTCAGGTAAGTACAACATAACTGTGTGTCTCTGATATTTTCATTAAAGCCACTATATTACCAACAATACAGGTGTTTGTTCAGACTACAGGGCTCCAGCCACAGGAACGACCTCAACAGGAACCATCTCCCGCCCTATTACAAAAGCAGGAAATAGAAAAATCAAATATATTTTACAAAAACTGTAAACTTAAGGGATCAAACTATATTTACATTAGAACCTCTTAACTTGAATAGATTAAATCACAGCTGTTTTCTCTGTCTTTACCTCGACAAAGTGTCAAAGGTGCTGCAGACTTCCTCTTGTAGTAGATAAATCCAACGCTCATACAGACTAAACCAAGGACCAGGAAAAATGTTCCCACACCATCTCTAATCCTTTGTGACTTGGGAAGAGAGGAGTCTAAAAAGGTGAGAAAATACTTTACTTTTACATCGTATGATCTCTGACCCTGAATGCTGTACATGATGCCATCACAGTGGTACACCTACCCCAGACCTGAATCAGAGGTTCACGGAGGCTGAGGTGTTCTACCACACAGCTTATGGTTTCTCCAGGAGTTGGGGTATACTCCAGATAGGAATGAATCTGGTAGTATGAATCCCCATCAGGTATCGCTTCAGTGGAATAAACGACCTCCTGTCCATTCCGGAACCACGTGACTCTGATTTGTTTTGGATAGAAATCGTAAGCGCTGCACAGAAGCCCTGAGGGGTGCATCACTCGAGTCACTTTGACAGTGGGTGCAACTGTGAAATTGCCTGTAAAAAACACAGTAAAATAAAGCTCTGTACTGGAAGATGTTGTCAATAATTTTCAAACAATTATCAAATCAAATTAGTTTTGATTTAGTATGAAAAAAGCTCTAAGGACACAGCAGATATGTTAAGACTAAACTATACTGTTGTACACTAATGACGGCCCAGGTTTTGTCATGAATTAACCGATGACAGCAAAATGACTGACATTTAGATAATTTAACATTAGGGAGTTTGTGATGAAGCTTATCGGGAAGTTTTATATCGTCACCTTCATAAAATACAGTGCTGTAAAAGAGTATTTGTCCCTTGCTGATTTCTGACATATTTGCATCTTTGTCACACTTAAATATTTCAGATAATCAATCAAATACTAATATCAGACAAATGACAACCTCAGTAAATAAAAATGCAGATTTAAATGATGATTTTATTTATGAAGGGAGAAAAAAATATGCAAACCTACCTGGAACTATGTGAAAAAGTAAATGCCCCCCAGACCTGATTACTGCCAGACCAGATGAATCAAGAAATAACTCAAATAGAACATGTCTGACAAAGTGAAGAAGGCTAAAAGGTCTCAAAAAGCAACAAGTCATGCCAACATCTAAAGAAATTCAAGAACAGAAGAGAGACAAAGTCACTGACATCAGTCTGGAAAGGGTTCAAGAGTATTTCTCAGGCTCTGGAACCAAGGTGAGAACCATTATACACAGATGAAGAAAACTTGGAACAGTGGTGAGCCTTCCTAGGGGTGGCCAGCCCACCAAAACTACTCCAAGAGCACACTGACAACTCATCTAGAAAGTCACAAAAGAACCCAAGAAATTCAAAGACCTGAAGGCCTCATTTGCCTCAGTTAAGGTCAAGGACTGAACAATAAGAAAGACAAAAGGGCAAAGATGGCATCACTGAGGAGAGTTCAAAGGCCAAAACCACTGCTGACCAAAAAGCACACAAAGGCATGTCTTACATTTTCCAAAACACTTATTAATGATCAACAAGGCTTTTAGAAAAATAATCTGTGGACTGAAGAGACAAAAGCTGAACTTTTGGAAGATGTGCACATTATATTTGACATTAAACTAACACAGCATTTCATAATAATAATAATGTATTAGATTTTTATTGTGCTTTTCAAGGCACCCAAAGTGTTTTACATTATTGATCCATTATTCGTCCACTACCACATTCACACTCTGGTGGCCTGTTGGGGGAGGCTGACGGAAGCATGGCTGCCAATTCACACTAAACCTCTGACCACCACCAAACATTCATATGCATTCATTCATGTGAGTGACACTGGAGGCAAGGTGGGTTAAGTGTCTTGCATGAGGACACAATGGCACATGACTAGGACAGAGTGGGATTCGAACCGTCAACCCCATAAAAAAGAATATCATGCCACCAGTCAAACATGATGGTGGTGTGTGATGGTCTGGGGCTGCTTTGCTACTTCAGAATCTGGATTACTTGCTGTAATTGATGGAACCATGACTTCTGCTCTCTGCTAGAAAATCCTGAGGGAGAACGTGTGGTCATGAGTTCATGACCTGAAGCTCAAGTGCACTTAGGCTTTACAGCAGGACAATGATCCAAAAAGCAGCAGCAAGTCCATGTCAGAACGGCTTAAAAAAAAAAAACAACAACAACAAACAAAAGAAGGTTTTGGAGTGGCTAAGTCAAAGTCCAGACTTTAAACCCTCTAATGTGACTGAATTAAAACAATTCCGTGAAGAAGAGTGGAACAAAACTCCTCCACAGTGATGCATAAGACTCAGTGTAAGTTATCATAAACACTTGATTGCAGTTGTTGCTGCCAAGGGGGGCACAACCAGCTATTGGGTTTAGGAGGTAATTACTTTATCACACAGGGTTAGGTATGTTTAGTTATCTTTTTCCCTCAGTAAATAAAATTATTGTTTAAGTACTGCATTTTTTATTTATTCAGCTCACCTTTGTCTGTTATAATTTGTTTGATGATCTGAAAGATTTTAGTTAGACAAATATGTAAAAATCTAAGTAATACTTTTTCAGATTTTTCAGCCTTTTTTTTTACATTTTCACATTTGAACAGCACTTACCCACGTCTTTGACCGCAAATAGCCTCTCTTTGCACATGAAGTCCTTTTCGAATTTTCTTCTAATTGGTCCGTAGGGATCGTTCTTAAAGAGTTGTGCCACGTGAATTCCATTCTCTGTAAATCCTGTGTAGCTGCCAGTTGTGCTGTTGTACAACATTCCTAATTTCTTGTTATAAAATTGTGTGATAGTATACTCCATGTGTTCCCATCCTGGACCATCAAACGTACAACAGGTCTGGCACTGAAAATAGTTAACACCTAAAAAACAGGAAAAAATTAATTTTGAAAATTAACAGCTATAGTTACTGAAACCCATTAAAATAGAAATAATTTTTTCACTCACCTAGAGTGAAAGGAGAGAAAACCATAAACAGACAAACACTTAAAACGTACATGTTTTTCTTGAAAATTATTTTACAACAACAACCTGGTTCACAAAAACAAGGAATGAATGTTGGTACACGGAAATAAATGTTGAAATAATCGATGGAACTGCCCTGTTGTTGAGTAAAAGTAACAAAACCTGTTCTTCACAAAGGTGAAAACAGAAAACAATGGGAGGAGATGTGGAACTTAAATCA
Source organism: Sphaeramia orbicularis (assembly GCF_902148855.1). Classification (NCBI taxonomy): domain Eukaryota; kingdom Metazoa; phylum Chordata; class Actinopteri; order Kurtiformes; family Apogonidae; genus Sphaeramia; species Sphaeramia orbicularis. The sequence goes on along the minus strand of NC_043964.1, from coordinate 31,861,903 downwards.
CATTTAAATATTATTTTGATGGACTCAAATTATATTTCAGATTTAGACTAATGAGATCTGTGCTCATATAAGACAATGATGGGACTATCATTAATGTTTAATTCCACACCTTCACTGTTTGCATTTGGACATTTTTTACTGTAAATAAATTCATTCTCATTCAAAATCAGCAGTTTTTAAAGAAAGACCTTTTAATGAGTAAGTATAACCACAGTACAGTACAGGCCAATGGAATATTTACATGTAGATAAAGACATTTACCCAGCATCCTTCATTCATGTCTGTATGAATAATAAACCAAACCACATGAAAACTGGTTTAAAACTGAATGAGTTATGTTGATTTTAATTGTGAACAAACCTCTTGTAAAGTACTATGGCAGATGCTTAGACACAAAGATGATTCAACCACAGGTGACACAAGGGAATTAATAAAATACAATGGACAAAAGAGCAGAAGTAGAAGTAGTTCCTTATTGATGCCAGTAAATACCACAGGTACCAGTCACTGACACACATATACAAGACTGTGCATTCATCTCTGATCACATATCAATGCATTCATTACACAGGTCAGGTAAAGGTCTGTTCACCCCCTCTGTGATGAGCTGGGGTTAATAAATACATTTGTTAAACCCCAGATAGAGCATTATCCTGTGGCGGCCTTTTCTCAGGAGGTAAAGCAGGTCGTCCAATAATCAGAGGGTTGGTGGTTCAAATCCTGCTCTGTTATGTCTTTGTGCAAGACACTTCATCCACTGTACCTCCAGTGTCACTCACACTGGTGTGTGGATGTTTGGTGGTGGTCGGAGGGGTCTTTGGCGTGCTTTGAGTGTGTGTAAATAGAAAAGAGCCGTATAAATCTCATTCATTATTATTTTTATAGAACAGTTTTGAACACACAGTGACTGTGTTGATGTGTTACAGTAATAGACTAAGGTGACCAACACAACGTCTACATATATATGTTTATGGTGCTAATGTAAATCTCCACACACTGATACTCATATGCATCACTGGAGGAGCACAATCTTTCTAAACTTAAAAATGCACCATTTGTTTTCTATGTTAATCATGAGTGCATATTATTATATCATGTTATCTTTACAGTGACATACTGACAGAGAAAATGCATTTAATGGTCTTGTGTAAAATGTCCCAAGTGCCTAAATAAATGCTCCATGTTGGTTCTAGCTTGTCTGGTACTTGTTTCCTTTAACAGCAAAAAAAGTTCCCACAGCAATTCCCAGAAATCCAACAGTCAGGCATATTCCACAATAGACAAATGAACCATTGTCTGTTTCACTTGAGTGGACCTCTGGAGAAAAAAAGCAAAAAAAAAAATACTGTAAGTAACTGCTTTTCTACAGCTTTGATTGTTGATAAAACAATCTGAACATGAAACTTAAAGCTAATGGTGGACTTAACATAAAGCATATATCTGTATGTGTACAGTTACTGATGTTTTATTTTAATAATGGAAATCCACTTATGTGTTCTCACCAAAAAACTCGGTCTTAGGTTCCGTCAGTGCTTCATGTTCCACAGTGCAGCCGTATATGTCACCGTCTTTTGCATTAAAACTCAGTGTGGAAAACAAATGAAAGGTGCCATCTGGGTTGAGAATAAATGCCTTAAAGGAATCTTCTGTTTCTACTTCTATTCCATTCTTGGTCCACTTTGTTTTGATGATGGGAGGGAAGAAATGGTTGATGAAGCAGATGAGAGTATTTTCTGTCTGTTCTATCACATCATCTCTAGAGTAGACGATGAGTTCAGGTGCCTCTAATTAAATTGAAACACAACCAAAAAAATATCATTTTACACACTTACACAAGCAAAAGCTTTCAATAAAACATGGATAGGGATAAAAATTCACCCTAATACCAATGAATCAGTGTTACACACCTGTAAGTGTAGGAGCTGATTTTTCATCTTTCCATAAATCAAAGAAGAGTTTACAGTAGGGTCTGAAATAAACTGCATACTGGTAGCCTTGATCACGACGTAAAGAAGTAGGGACTCTGCTTTCCCAAATAACTTCTCCTTTTTTAAAGTCTGCATGGCAGACTTCATCACCATCAAATGTGACGACAATGACTTGAGCAGTTGATTGAACACACGATAGAGTGTAACACAGTTTATGACTTCCTGAAAAATACAAACATCACTCTCATAACTTTTGTCTGTATTTTTAAACAAAGTATGAGCATATTTACACAACAGTCTGGATAAAAATCTCACCTCATTATAAGTCACTCTCATAAAAATTGTGTCAAAAATACTGTATACATACCTTGTGCAGAGATACAAATTGCTCCTAAGAGAGTAAGTGCAATTGCATTGAACATGGTCATCTTGTTGAATAAATGTTTGGGTGGTTGTAGTTGAGTTGGATGTGTACTTCCTCATACCTTTGTACATGACACCTGTTTAACTATGTACTGAAAAAGGAGTAGTTAAGTAGTTTCTTTATATTCTCACACTTTCCAATTACAATGCACTTATTGTTCAGACTAAAATGTGCACCATAAACTATGTATCTATCTGATTTTTTTCCCCGTGTGTTTTTACTATGACTTAAATGTGATGAAAATATGTATAAATTACTCAGAATTTAGTGTCTTTTCAGTCTATCCATGAATCCATTCAAGAGGTTAAAGAAATCATTCTAAAGACACTGGTAAAAGTAATATTAATACAGTGAGCCCTTTACCACCGCAGGAACTTTCTGTATTACCCTGAACTTTCAAAGTTCCTGGTGCATTTCCACCGAAAATTACCCTGGTAACTGACCCTCCCCCGGCCCCGAATTTAGAGGTAGTACTTTCCAGATTACCAGGAACTTTAAGGGGTGGAGCTGTGTTCTGGAGAAGGCTGAGTGGTGGACTAGACTAACAGCATTTCCGCATTCTGTTCACCGCCAATATTTAACTCATTTAATTTCCACAAACTTTGTATTTTGATAATTCGGAAAATGGACCAAAAGAGAAGCTACAACAAGTGGACGGACGACGAGGCAATTCAGACGGACTTTGAATCGCCGACACAAAATGAGCGAGTAAAAGCTGTCAGAGCCAAATATAAGACACAAGCCAAAAGAAATACGAGAAAAGCCCAAGAAATGTATTCAGGATTAAATAAACTAAAGGACCACAACGGTCGCAGTGGATCTGACTGTCGAACAAACCAATGGTCTGTATATGACACAAATATTCCCTGTTTAGTTCGTTAGTTCTATAACAGTAGTCAGCGGCATCAGCTGTTTAGTCCAAAGTGAAGTCCGGTTAACCTAATACTAACTGGTCAACAGTCTGACACTAAACCTAAATCTGAGAGCCATGAGCTGAACACTGATTTATTCTGTATGTTTGTGATTTCCACCTGAAATGGACCGGACGGACTCGCCTCTTTTTCTGAACCTGTGGCTCGTTTGTGTCCTGGTCCATCATCCACTATTTACAACAGCCCAGGTCAGAGATTTGACATGTCCCATCACACTGGTAGGAATCTGTCATCATGTGTTCTGTTATTCATTTTAGCATTTTTATTGCTTTTCCTGTAGGAAAGCGAAACAGGGACCGGGACCATGGAGTTCCAGACCGGCTGTCCTGGACCAGCTGGACCACACACTGGTCCAAAAGCCTGAACCTTTCACACATATTTATTTCCCTTTTAATCTCAAGGCACCTTTGTTTTTTTTTCAATTTTTAATTAAAAAAAAATCTAACCTAATACTGTCTGTTCATTTACAAGGCATCAAAATATGAGTATAAGTACTTTTATCAGTAATATGCAGTTGAATTAAATGCAGGCATTTGAGTAAATCTGTCTGACTTCAGGTTTGAACCTGGACTATAACAGTAAACAATAGAAATGAAACAGAACCATCCATCACACATAAAGTTAGATGTGATTTAGTTTAAGGAATGAGAAGTTGAAAATACATGTTCTACCATTTTTAAATACAAATTAAGGATATGTAATGATGGTTAACTTCATTTAAAATGTATTCCAGATGGATAAAGTGATTCAACAACCAGTAAAATATTAAACCCAAACCATCCACTTGAAGTAGTGTATCATTTTATTGAAGTAGAGCTTAGTTTGTACATGAACTGGACAACAGATTCTATTACTGCTCCCTCATACATCATCAACCTGATTTGAATAAATTACCCTGAACTTTCAGGTGTGGTGGAAACGCAGTTACCAGGAACTTTTTTTACCCCAAAAAGTTCCTGATAAATAAGTTTCTGGTAATCAAGTTCCTGGGCCTTTTGGTGGGAAAGGGCCTAGTAGCACAAATAAACTGGAAAGAATAACTTAAAGAAACATCTTAAAAATAAATGCATTTGCCACAACAAGTATCACAGGTCTGTTGCAGATCATTCTGTTACTGCATGTTTAAAAACACTAGTTTCATCCTTGTTCCATGTCTGTTCACATCCTCATACTTTCATAAACACTACTGGTGGATAAACAAGAGCCATTTCTTTCTTCAAAACAATCATTCTGAAGTTAGCTCAGTAAATTACTAACTACTAAACTACTTGAACTTCAAGAAGGTATAAGTTTAGTTGTTGTTGTGCACCAAAGAAGGAAAAATACTAGAGTAATACTGGAAAAATAATACTTTTGCAATTGTTTTTGAAAGTTAAAATGTTTTTTTGGATCATAGGGAAGTGGTGTGTAGTCCAGAAAGGGCACAGGGTTTCACCCAACTTACATTTCCGTTAAAACATCAATTTTTGTAAATATGTCCCTGAAATTTAAAAGAAAAAACATACAAATAAATATATAATGTTGCAATACTCGTGTGTGGATGGACTGTGTTGTATGTCAACATTTACTGAAGTTCTTTTTAACATATTCACTCAGAAATTAACTCAATACTGTGAGTTCATTTCTGAGTGAATATGCTCACCTTCACGAATGGATTATTAAAAATTCAAGCCAAATCCCAGATTTTGGCTCCCATAGTCAACGGGATGATTTTCACTGGGTTACCAAGTCACCTTAGAGGCGATACAGACAATTTCAGGATTCTAGAACAAACATAAAGCACACAATTAACCTGCTCTAAATGTCACAGGTAGCTCATGAAGTTTTACCCTGTTGCCTCTGTTTAGTCCCCACCACCATGCTGTTTCACACAAGGACTTTCATTTAACTGAGCATGAGGCCAAATGTTACTTGCTACTACTCAATACTACTACTTTCCAAATGGTGCTCTCTCTCTCTCTCTCTCTCTCTCTCTCTCTCTCTCTCTCTCTCTCTCTCTCTATATATATATATATATATATATATATATATATATATATATATATATATATTTATATATATATATATACAGGGTGGGGAAGCAAAATTTACAATGAACATTTAGTTGTTTTTTCTCAGTAGGCACTACGTCAATTGTTTTGAAACCAAACATATATTGATGTCATAATCATACCTAACACTATTATCCATACCTTTTCAGAAACTTTGCCCATATGAGTAATCAGGAAAGCAAACGTCAAAGAGTGTGTGATTTGCTGAATGCACTCGTCACACCAAAGGAGATTTCAAAAATAGTTGGAGTGTCCATAAAGACTGTTTATAATGTAAAGAAGAGAATGACTATGAGCAAAACTATTACGAGAAAGTGTGGAAGATACTATTAAAGAAGAATTGGAGAAGTTGTCACCCGAATATTTGAGGAACATTTGTGCAAGTTTCAGGAAGTGTGTGAAGGCAGTTATTGAGAAAGAAGGAGGACACATAGAATAAAAACATTTTCTATGATGTAAATTTTCTTGTGGCAAATAAATTCTCATGACTTTCAATAAACTAATTGGTCATACACTGTCTTTCAATCCCTGCCTCAAAATATTGTAAATTTTGCTTCCCCACCCTGTGTGTATGTATATATATATATATATATATATATATATATATATATATATATATATATATATATATATATATATATATATATATGTATATATGGATATATATATACTAAAAAATATATATATACTAAAAATTGAAGAAGAAGAAGAAGATTAATCTTCTTCTTCTTCTTCACAAGTGAACAATGAAATCTTTCACTGTTCATTTTAAAAGGGTCATGGAATCCACCTTGTGAAGAAGAAGAAGAAGAATAATCTTCTTCGATTTTTAGTGGCAGTTGGTGAACCTTGCAAGCACAACTCACGTAAACTCACGTCAGGTACAAGAACGAGCCAAGCCGAACGCAGCCGGAATGAGGGAGCCTGTGAGCCTGAGCCCAGGGCAGCAGGGCCCAGGCACGCGAACCCTGGTTTTACAGACAAATCCCGCTGCGCATTTGTGGATCTGTCATGGCAGAAGTGTAGCAAAATTCACGTGGGTAAAGAGAGCCAATCGAGAAGCCGCTTGACTTGTAACCAATGATTTGTCTGTATTTCTGGGTCTTGTAGTGAAAATACTTTGACTTTTCAAATCTGATTACAGACACACAAGTTGTTTTACACATTTGCAGATTGTTGTACAGACATACAAATCTCATCGCGCATTTACAGATTCATTTACACATTTGCAAATCCGACTGCACACAGACAGATTGAGATGCGGACACTCAACTCTCCAAACGCATTTGCAAATAATATTGCTCCAATAATGGCCCCATACAGGCCTGTGATAATTATTGATGCACACAAAGCAGGAGAACGATATACAAAGCTATCCAAGCATTTCCAAGTGTCAAGAACTGGAGTGAGAAATATAATCCAGAAATTCAAAGGCAGCCACACAGTACAGAACAAGCCTGGCAGAGATAGGAAGTGAAAGATTTCAAAGACCCTGGAGAGAAAACTAGTGAGAGATGTGTTTAAAGACCCCAGAACAACTGCCAAGACACTGGTGAATGACTTGGCCACATCAGGAATCGTAGTCTCTAAGAAGACAGTCACTAGAGCTCTGCACAGGAATGGACTGCGAGGTTGCAGACCAAGAAAAACTCCATTTTTGAAGAAGAGACACCTTTAAGCCAGACTTAAGTATGCTCAGGACAACCTGGAGAAAGATTATGCATACTGGAAGCATGTCCTATGGTCTGATGAGACTAAACTACAGCTCTTTGGCCATAAAGACACTGTGTATGTTTGGAGGAAAAAGGGAGAGGCATTTAACCCAAAGAACACCGTCCCTACAGTGAAACATGGTGGTGGGAGTATTATGTTGTGGGGATGCTTCAGTGCATCTGGAACTGGAAATCTTGTCAAGGTGGAAGGAAACATGAAAAAAAGAAAGATATGTGGAGATTTTGAAAGAAAAGCTGAAGCAGTCACCAGTAAAACTGGGACCTGGGTCGTCGATTGATCTTCCAACATGACAACAATCCAAAACATATGTCTCTCTTGGTGAAGAACTATCCTCAGAAGATAGTGGCCTGCACAAAGCCCTGACTTAAATCCCATTGAAAATATGTGGGGTGACCTAAAGAAGAATGTCCATGCCAGAAGGCCATCAAATCTGGAGGAGCTTGAGAGATTGGCCAAAGAAGAATGGGCTGGGGTTCCTCAAAAGAAGTGTCAGACACTTGTTGAAAATGACAACATGACTGCAGGCTGTTATCCAGCAAAAAGGATACACAACTGACTATTAGGATCGGGGGGGATAATAATTTTGACCCTGGCACTTTTTGTTTTTTATGGAATATTTTCATTTTTGTGAGCAAACTAAAATAAGCATCCAAAATAAAACTAGAATGTGTCATAAAGCTGTGTTAAAAATGTGTTGCTCTGTGTGAAAGCACTTGGGAAATACTTTCAAAACAATGACATTTTTGTAAGAAGGCTAATGATTTTGTCCTCAACTGTATATGGATATAGAATGATAGAAACTGCCTAGTGTATTGGTCCTGAGTTTGCCACATGAGGTACACAAATTTGAGTCATAAGAAATACAAGCAGAAAAAAAGTGGTGTTTGAGATGTTTTAGAGTTTGTTGACAAATGGTGTGGCGATTGACCTTGACTGTAATAGAAGCCAAAGCATCCCTTTGAAATTAAATGTGATTAATTATGAGAGAGACATTTTCAACATTTTCATAAAGGATGAGAGAACTGGGTGGAAGAAAAAAACCATCACGTTTTTTTATGCAAAAGCCTTTATTTTCACTTGTATCATCTGTTTGTATTTGATCAACATCTGTAATATAATCGGTCAAGGCAGTAACACTGTGTAAATAAAATAAAATTATTCAGGTGAGATATGTTTATTCTATGTTTTTTTTAGCTGTCTTTACTGAGTTATACTGCAACACCACCCTTTAAAGCATATATACAGTCTTATTATAAGTTATTGCTGTTGCTAAAAAACACACTTACATTTGTTTTTCCTTCAGGTGAGTACAACATAACTGTGTGTGCGTCTCTGATATTTTCATTAAAGCCACTATATTACCAACAATACAGGTGTTTGTTCAGACTACAGGGCTCCAGCCACAGGAACGACCTCAACAGGAACCATCTCCCGCCCTATTACAAAAGCAGGAAATAGAAAAATCAAATATATTTTACAAAAACTGTAAACATAAAGGATCAAACTATATTTACATTAGAACCTCTTAACTTGAATAGATTAAATCACAGCTGTTTTCTCTGTCTTTACCTCGACAAAGTGTCAAAGGTGCTGCAGACTTCCTCTTGTAGTAGATAAATCCAACGCTCATACAGACTAAACCAAGGACCAGGAAAAATGTTCCCACACCATCTATAATCCTTTGTGACTTGGGAAGAGAGGAGTCTAAAAAGGTGAGAAAATACTTTACTTTTACATCGTATGATCTCTGACCCTGAATGCTGTACATGATGCCATCACAGTGGTACACCTACCCCAGACCTGAATCAGAGGTTCGTGGAGGCTGGTGTGTTCTACCACACAGCTTATGGTTTGTCCAGGAGTTGGGGTATACTCCAGATAGGAATGAATCTGGTAGTACCAATCCCCATCAGGTATCGCTTCAGTGAAAGAAACGACCTCCTGTCCATTCCGGAACCACATGACTCTGATTTGTTTTGGATAGAAATCGTAAGCGCTGCACAGAAGCCCTGAGGGGTGCATCACTCGAGTCACTTTGACAGTGGGTGCAACTGTGAAATTGCCTGTAAAAAACACAGTAAAATAAAGCTCTGTACTGGAAGATGTTGTCAATAATTTTCAAACAATCATCAAATCAAATTAGTTTTGATTTAGTATGAAAAAAGCTCTAAGGACACAGCAGATATGTTAAGACTAAACTATACTGTTGTACACTAATGACGGCTCAGGTTTTGTCATGAATTAACTGATGACAGCAAAATGACTGACATTTAGATAATTTAACATTAGGGAGTTTGTGATAAACCTTATTAGGAAGTTTGATATCGTCACCTTCATAAAATACAGTGCTGTAAAAGAGTATTTGTCCCTTGCTGATTTCTGACATATTTGCATCTTTGCCACACTTAAATATTTCAGATAATCAATCAAATATTAATATCAGACAAATGACAACCTCAGTAAATAAAAATGCAGATTTAAATGATGATTTTATTTATGAAGGGAGAAAAAAATATGCAAACCTACCTGGAACTATGTGAAAAAGTAAATGCCCCCCAGACCTGATTACTGCCAGACCAGATGAATCAAGAAATAACTCAAATAGAACATGTCTGACAAAGTGAAGTAGGCTAAAAGGTCTCAAAAAGCAACAAGTCATGCCAACATCTAAAGAAATACAAGAACAGAAGAGAGACAAAGTCACTGACATCAGTCTGGAAAGGGTTCCAGGTTATTTCTCAGGCGTTGGAACCAAGGTGAGAACCATTATACACAGATGAAGAAAACTTGGAACAGTGGTGAGCCTTCCTAGGGGTGGCCAGCCCACCAAAACTACTCCAAGAGCACGCTGACAACTCATCTAGAAAGTCACAAAAGAACCCAAGAAATTCAAAGACCTGAAGGCCTCATTTGCCTCAGTTAAGGTCAAGGACTGAACAATAAGAAAGACAAAAGGGCAAAGATGGCATCACTGAGGAGAGTTCAAAGGCCAAAACCACTGCTGACCAAAAAGCACACAAAGGCATGTCTTACATTTTCCAAAACACTTATTAATGATCAACAAGGCTTTTAGAAAAATAATCTGTGGACTGAAGAGACAAAAGCTGAACTTTTGGAAGATGTGCACATTATATTTGACGTGATACTAACACAGCATTTCATAATAATAATAGATTAGATTTCTATAGTGCTTTTCAAGGCACCCAGAGTGTTTTACATTATTGATCCATTATTCGTCCACTACCACATTCACACTCTGGTGGCCTGTTGGGGGAGGCTGACGGAAGCATGGCTGCCAATTCACACTAAACCTCTGACCACCACCAAACATTCATATGCATTCATTCATGTGAGTGACACTGGAGGCAAGGTGGGTTAAGTGTCTTGCCCGAGGACACAATGGCACATGACTAGGACAGAGCGGGATTCGAACCGTCAACCCCATAAAAAAGACATTCGGAGAGCGCAGACCTCCGCCAAGGCTGATCAGTGGCCCCCCCCCCCATGGGCCCCCCCACCCCCGATCACCACCAAAATGTAATCATTTCTTCCTTATCCCATTTCCAACAAACCCTGAAAATTTCATCAAAATCTGTCCATAACTTTTTGAGTTATGTTGCACACTAACGGACAGACAAACAAACAAACAAACCCTGGCAAAAACATAACCGCCTTGGCGGAGGTAAATATCATACCACCAGTCAGACATGATGGTGGTGTGTGATGGTCTGGGGCTGCTTTGCTACTTCAGAACTTGGATTACTTGCTGTAACTGATGGAACCATGACTTCTGTTCTCTGCTAGAAAATCCTGAGGGAGAACGTGTGGTCATGAGTTCATGACCTGAAGCTCAAGTGCACTTAGGCTTTACAGCAGGACAATGATCCAAAAAGCAGCAGCAAGTCCATGTCAGAACAGATAAAAAAAAAAAATGAAGGTTTTGGAGTGGCTAAGTCAAAGTCCAGACTTTAAACCCTCTAATGTGACTGAATTAAAACAATTCTGTAAAGAAGAGTGGAACAAAACTCCTCCACAGTGATGCATAAGACTCAGCATGAGTTATTGTAAACACTTGATTGCAGTTGTTGCTGCCAAGGGTGGCACAACCAGTTACTGGGTTTAGGAGGTAATTACTTTATCACACAGGGTTAGGTATATTTAGTTATCTTTTTCCCTCAATAAATAAAATCATTGTTTAAGTACTGCATTTTTTATTTATTCAGCTCACCTTTGTCTAATGTTATAATTTGTTTGATGATCTGAAAGATTTTAGTTAGAAATATAAAGTAAGTAAGTAGTACACTATAAAGTGTAAAAATGTAAGAAATACTTTTTCAGATTTTTCAGGCACTTTTCACATTTTCACATTTGAACAGCACTTACCTAAGTCTTTGACCACAAATAGCCTGTCTTTGCACATCAAGTCATTTTCGATTTTTCTTGCAATTTGTCCGTAGGGATCATTCTGAAGGACATGTGCCACGTGAATTCCATACTCTGTAAATCCTGTGTAGTTGCCAGTTGTGCTGTTGTACAACATCCCTAATTTCTTGTTATAAAAATGTCTGACAGTATACTCCATGTGTTCCCATCCTGGACCATCAAACGTACAACAGGCATTGCACTGAAAATAGTTAACACCTAAAAAACAGGAAAAAATTAATTTTGAAAATTAACAGCTATAGTTACTGAAACCCATTAAAATAGAAATAATTTTGTCACTCACCTAGAGTGAAAGGAGAGAAAACCACAAACAGACAAACACTTAAAACGTACATGTTTTTCTTGAAAATTATTTTACAACAACAACCTGGTTCACAAAAACAAGGAATGAATGTTGGTACACGGAAATAAATGTTGAAATAATCGATGGAACTGCCCTGTTGTTGAGTAAAAGTAACAAAACCTGTTCTTCACAAAGGTGATAACAGAAAACAATGGGAGGAGATGTGGAACTAAATCACATTTAAACATTATTTTGATGGACTCAAATTATATTTCAGATTCAGACTAATGAGATCTGTGCTCATATAAGACAATGATGGGACTATCATTAATGTTTAATTCCACACCTTCACTGTTTGCATTTGGACATTTTTTACTGTAAATAAATTCATTCTCATTCAAAATCAGCAGTTTTTAAAGAAAGACCTTTTAATGAGTAAGTATAACCACAGTACAGTACAGGCCAATGGAATATTTACATGTAGATAAAGGCATTTAATACAACCCAGCATCATTAATTCATGCCTGTATGAATAATAAACCAAACCACATGAAAACTGGTCTAAAACTGAATGAGTTATGTTGATTTTAATTGTGAATAAACCTCTTGTAAAGTACTATGGCAGATGCTTAGACACACAAATGATTCAACCACAGGTGACACAAGGGAATTAATAAAATACAATGGACAAAACAATAGTAGTAGTTCCTTATTGATGCCAGTAAATACCACAGGTACCAGTCACTGACACACATATACAAGACTGTGCATTCATCTCTGATCACATATCAGTGCATTCATTACACAGGTCAGGTAAAGGTCTGTTCACCCCCTGTGTGATGAGCTGGGGTTAATAAATACATTTGTTAAACCCCAGATAGAGCATTATCCTGTGGCGGCCTTTTCTCAGGAGGTAAAGCAGGTCGTCCAATAACCAGAGGGTTGGTGGTTCAAATCCTGCTCTGTTATGTCTTTGTGCAAGACACTTCATCCACTGTACCTCCAGTGTCACTCACACTGGTGTGTGGATGTTTGGTGGTGGTCGGAGGGGTCTTTGGTGCGCTTTGAGTGTGTGTAAATAGAAAAGCACTGTATAAATCTCATTCATTATTATTTTTATAAAACAGTTTTGAACACACAGTGGCTGTGCTGATGTGTTACAGTAATAGACTGAGGTGACCAACACAACGTCTACATATACACTACAGGTCTAAAGTTTTAGAACACCCCAATTTTTCCAGTTTTGTATTGAAATTCAAGCAGTTCAAGTCCAATGAACAGCTTGAAATGGTACAAAGGTCAGCGGTGAACTGCCAGAGGTCAAAAAAACGGTAAGGTAAAACAAAACTGAAAAATAATGTACATTTCAGAATTATACAAAAGGTGAACAAGAAATGGGTAGAAGAGAGACAGACCATCATAACACTTAAAAATGTAGGTCTTTCCTAGAGAGAAATTGCCAAGAAAGTCAAGGTGTCATTAAGTCCAGTTTCCTTCACCATCAAAAGGCACTCAGAAACTGGGGGAAATGCTGACAGGAAGAGGTCTGCCAGACCCAAAGACACAACACAATCAGAAGACAAGTTTCTGAGAGTCAACAGCTGGAGTGATAGGAGACGCACAGGACAACAGCTTCAAGCACAGCTCAATAGTGGTCGTAGTAAGCAAGTCTCAGTTTCAACTGTGAAGAGAAGACTTCCAGTTGCAGGTTCGATGGGTTGAGTTGCAGCAAGAAAGCCATTGCTGAGACTTCAGAATAAGAAAAAGAGGCTTGCCTGGGCCATGAAATACCAAAAGTGGACTACTGAAGACTGGAAGAAGGTGTTATGGACTGATCACACCTGCAACTGGAAGTCTTCTCTTCACAGTTGAAACTGAGACTTGCTTACTACGACCACTGTTGAGCTGTGCTTGAAGCTGTTGTCCTGAGTTGCCTATCACTCCAGCTGTTGACTCTCAGAAACTTGTCACCTTGACTTTCTTGGCTATTTCTCTGTAGGAAAGACCTATATTTTTAAGTGTTCTGATGGTCTGTCTCTTCTATCGTTAATTGCCTTTTCCTCTTTTCCATTTTTATAGTAACACACTACTTTCTGCAGTACAATACTGTTCAAATAATGCTCACAACGGTATGGTACCAAAGTGTGTTCCAACACTACTTCTATGCAGACAGAGGGGGTTGGAAGTAATTCAGAAATGTTGGGACACCTGGAGGAATTGGTTGCACCAACTTTCGAGGCTTGATCAACCTCCATTGCTGCAGAACTGCTTTATGTTGTTAACCCGTTTCTTGTTTGCCTTTTTGTATAATTCTGAAATGTACATTATTTTTCAGTTTTGTTTAACTTTACCTTTTTTTTTTTTTTTTTTTTTTTTTTACCTCTGGCAGTTCACCGCTTACCTTTGTAACATTTACAGCTGTTCACTGGACTTGAACTGCTTGAATTTCAGCACAAAACTGGAAAAATTGGGGTGTTCTAAAACTTTTGACCGGTAGTGTATTTGTTTATGGTGCTAATGTAAATCTCCACACATTGATACTCATGTGCACCACTAGAGGAGCACAATCTTTCTAAACTTAAAAATGCACCATTTGTTTTCTATATTAATCATGAGTGCATATTATTATATCATGTTGTTATCTGTACAGTGACATACTGAAAGAGAAAACACATTTAATGGGCAGATGATTCCTCTTGTGTAAAATGTCTAAAGTGCCTAAATAAATGCTCCATGTTGGTTCTAGCTTGTCTGGTACTTGTTTCCTTTAACAGCAAAAAAAGTTCCCACAGCAATTCCCAGAAATCCAACAGTCAGGGATATTCCACAATAGACAAATGAATGATTATCTGTTTCACTTGAGTGGACCTCTGGAGAAAAAGAGAAAAAAAAAAAATACTGTAAGTATCTTCAGCTTTGATTGTTGATAAAACAACATGAAACTTAAAGCTAATGGTGGACTTAACATAAAGCATATATCTGTATGTGTACAGTTACTGATGTTTTATTTTAATAATGGAAATCCACTTATGTGTTCTCACCAAAAAACTCGGTCTTAGGTTCCGTCAGTGCTTCATGTTCCACAGTGCAGCCGTATATGTCACCGTCTTTTGCAATAAAACTCAGTGTGGAAAACAAATGAAAGGTGCCATCTGGGTTGAGAATAAATGCCTGAAAGGAATCTTCTGTTTCTACTTCTATTCCATTCTTGGTCCACTTTATTTTGATGACGGGAGGGAAGAAATGGTTGATGAAGCAGATGAGAGCATTTTCTGTCTGTTCTATCACATCATTTCTAGAGTAGACGATGAGTTCAGGTGCTTCTAAATGTTAAATTGAAACACAACCAAAAAAAATATCATTTTACACACTTACACAAGCAAAAGCTTTCAATAAAACATGGATAGGGATAAAAATTCACCCTAATACCAATGAATCAGTGTCACATACCTGTAAGTGTAGGAGCTGATTTTTCGCCTTTCCATAATTCAAAGAAACGTTTACACAAGTGTCTGGAATAGACTGCATACTGGTAGGCATGATCAAGACGTAAAAAAGCAGGGATTTTGCTGTCCCAAACAACTTCTTCTTTTTTAAAGTCTGCATGATAGACTTCATCATCATCACATGTGAAAATGACTTGAGCACTTGATTGAACACATGATATAGTGTTGCACAGTTCATGACTTCCTGAAAAATACAAACATCACTCTCATAACTTTTGTCTGTATTGTTAAACAAAGTATGAGCATATTTACACAGCAGTCTGGATATAAATGACAGCTTATTATAGGTCACTCTCATAAAAAAAATATCAAAAATACTGAATACATACCTTGTGCAGAGGTGCAAATTGCTCCTAAGAGAGTAAGTGCAATTGCGTTGAACATAGTCATCTTGTTGAATAAATGTTTGTGTGGTTGTGGTTGAGTTGGATGTGTACTTCCTCATACCTTTGTAGATGACACTTGTTTAACTACATACTGAAAAATAGGACCAATGGCCCTTTAGCTTACCGGCCAAATTAAAAGCTTTGGGAAATGTATCCAGATGCCATTTATTATCACCCAGTTCTATGTATTTGTTATATTACAGAAATAGCCCATGTTTTGGTCATATTCCAATCAGATCTGTAAAAAATTCAAATTCCTACTTGATATCATTGATACTTACTGATTTATTGTATCAATCCCCTTCCTATCTCTTTCAATGGGAAAATTTTTCAAAATTGCACCAAATCCAGAATCAGATCCGGATCGACATAATTTCAATACCTTGTGTTGACATCATCATACAGAAGCTGTATACCAAGTTTGAAGTCAATCAGAACTGGAGTTTTGGAGAAGAAGACGATTGAAATTTTTTCCCCATAGGAGCCCATGTTAAATTTTCCATAAGTTCCCGGATCCAGAAGAAGATCCTGATCAGCATGTGGCCATTATGTTTTGGTCATCTCCCCATCAGGGCTGTACTGTAGAAATTTACACTTGATATCATTTATATTTACTGAGTTATTGCATCGATCCACTTCCTATCTCTTAAAATGGGGAAATTTTACAAAGTCGCACCAAATCCAGAATCAGATCCAAATAATTTCACTAACTTTTGTTGACATCATCATAAAGAAGCTGTATGCCAAGTTTGAAGTCAATTGGAATTGTAATTTCGGAGAAGAAGATGATTGAAAGTTTTGTAACGGATGACAGACGACGACAGACGCTGCGGCCACCGGACACCACATGAGAACAATAGCTTACGCCCTGTCAGCCGGTAAGCTAAAAAGGAGTGGTTAAGTTAGTTCTTCATATTCTCACACTCTCTAACTACAATACTGTTACATGCCTGAGGGTGTGTATGTGTGTGTGTGTTTCTCCTCCCCTCTGCTTCTCTAATCATCAGTGATTGTGGGTGTGGTTTTTTCCAGGACCTCCTCCAGGGCTGTTCCTGAAGGGGCCCGCTACAGCTGATGGAAAGGCAAGCAGTCCAGTCCTGGTCGGCCACAGTGTATAAATCTACCCCTACCTCTCTGTCTGAGGCTGCTGCTCATGCTGTTTGTTAGATCCATTTTGATCTTTGTGCTCAGCTTTTGTTCAACTGTTGGTGAGTTGAGTTGGATTAGTTAAGATGGGGTACCTCTTACTGCACTTTGCACTGTTTTATGTTATACACACTAGGTTAGTCGGGTGCCGTTCACTGTATTTTTATTTTGGGAGTAGTGAGGAGTTTGACGTTTTATTTTTTCCCACCAATTTCTTTTGTTACTATAGGGGTCACCAGTCAGCTTGGTTTTGGTTTGCTAAGTTCTTTGGTTTATTCTGGTACCACCTTTTGTGTCCAAGGTCTGTTGCAGATCATTCTGTTATTGCATGTTTAAAAACAATAGTTTCTTCCTCGTTCCATGTCTGTTCACACCCTTACACTTTTGTCAACGCTATTTGTGGATAAACAAGAGCCATTTCTAAACTACTTCCAAACTACTTGAACTTCAAGAGGGTACAGGTTCAATTGCTGTTGTGCACCAAAGAAGGAAAAATATTAGAGTAATACTGGAAAAAATTACTTTTACAGTTCTTTTTGTAAATCAGAATGTGTTTCTGGATCATAGGCCACTGATGTGTAATCCATAAGACACAGGGTTTCACCCAGCTTACATTTCTGTTAAAACATCAATTTTAGTAAATATGTCCCTGAAATTTAAAAGAAAACACAAACAAATAAATGAATAATACTCATCCTGTGCTTCATGTCAACATTAACTGAAGTTGTTTTTAACTGTATTTAGTTCATTTCTCAAACTGTAGGGTGGGCGCCCTAGGGGGGGTGCAAAGCTTTTCCATGAGGGGCATGGGATCACTCCTGGGTGTTTTTTTGTCTTCAGGTTAGAACATGTAGCAGGTGGAACTAATGTTTTAGCGTTGGAACACCCTGGACTCATTTTAGGGACGTACAACAAACCAATCTACTGCCATGGTGATCTGTCACTAGACAAAGAGTTTAGCTTTGGAGAATGGACAAGGATTGGACTGGAAAAGAAAAATGTGTAACGTTTCCATTTTTGCACAGTTTGTATAGTTTGTCCTTTAATGTTCTGAGATGTGCAATGGAAACAGGCTTAAGACAGCCACCGATGTTGTTCAGATGTTCATCTTTGTTACCAAAATGTGTTTGTTGTTAAAAAATAGTAACTTTATTGTCATAGTTGTAAGATAATTGCGCATTTCCTATTATTATTTGGAAAAATATTGTCTAAGGGAGCAGTCATATTGAGTTTATTTGTATTGTTCAAGCAAAAAAAAAAGTTGTTTTTAATTTGCACAACAAATTATTCAATTATTCAAGGAAAAGCACAAAGTATTGTTACAATATTGATGTTTATTTCAATAAAAGTTATAATTGCACCACTGTTACAATGTTGTTGGGGTTGAGGGGGGCCTGGAGATTTGAGAACCACTGGTTTAGTCCCCACCACCTTGCTGTTTCACACAAGGACTTGCATTTAACTGAGAATGAAGCCAAATGTTACTTGCTACTACTCAGCACTACTCTTACTACTACCACTACTACGACTACTACTACTTGATATATATATATATATAGTAGAGAGAGAGAGAGAGAGAGAGAGAATGATAAAAGCTGCCTAGTGTATTGGTGCTGACTTTGCCACTTGAGTTATGCAAATTTGAGCTGTAAAAAGAACACAAGCAGAAATAAAAGTGCTAAAATGCAGGTGAACTTCAGTCAAACATTAACATCAAAGGTTTATGACAGACATTATAAATTGACTAGAACATTAAATGTTTAACCCCACACACAAATGCATATCTGCTGCGTTGATATTCACAGTGGGCTGAGTAAAAGGCCAACATAGGGACTATGAGAATACTGTAGGTACTGCTCATAGGTGTGAATAAAACACACACAAAATACACAAGGCATCTACATCTCCCACATATCTATAAATAAAGCCAGACAACAGGTTAAAGAAATCATTTTACAGAGACTTATGTCCACAAAAGTCATTACAACCATTTTAGATGGAAAACAGCAACCACATCCTCCTCTTCTTCTCTGTTTATTAGAGTCATGTGAAACGTAGCCTACATCTACAACCTCTGGCCACACCAAGCAGTTCTCATTTTCTTTTTTACTTCAGGTACTTATTTCATCACGAGAGGGAGGACTTTTAAAATGATGACAAGTTAACCCACTGTTTAATACTATTACCACAACCAAATCCAGCCTTGTCTATATTAATAATGGCAGAAAAATTAAACCATTAAAACAGTTCATGGAGCTTGAGAGCTGTAAGTAACTTGACTTTTAAAGTTTCGTCTTGTGCAACAATCTGGTTTGTATAACAACTGACACACTAGTGAACTGGTAATGATGTTAATTATCTTGTATAAGGGCACCATTCAGAATAATTAAGATGGTTTCCTTCCTTAGTTCATTTTTGGTACCTGCGGTTGTGGAGATGCTCTGACCCAGTCATCACCATTACCATATGGCCCTTGTTAAAGTTACTCAGATCCTTACATTTGCCCATTCTTCTGCTTCCAACACATCAGCATCAAGGACTAAATATTCACTGCCTAATATATCCAACCCAGTGAAAGATGCCATTGTAATGGAGTAGAATAGGTTTATATTGTCACTATTATAAGAACAATGAAAATCAATTTAGCACCTCTGTTTCTGTTTATCAGCAGATTCTTAAAGTGCTAAAAGAAAGACTGTATATAACACTATCACACAAAAATTACACTGAAAAATATTGACAATATACAAAACTACAAAGAAATACCAAAATATACAAAAGGCCAACTCTGTACCGCAGATAAAGAAATATATAAAACATATAAAGGATATATACAAGGTAATAAAGGATATATGAAATGTGAAGAGCACCGGGTAGCTGCGTCTACATATGCCACCATCTTGTGATATTACCATTAAATCGCAATCATTAACATAATTAACATTATTATTGTTGTTACTGTAATGTTGGTGTATTTCATAGTGTTTGACACAGATGTAGATGTACACTATAAAATAAAGTTTTTTTCAGATGTTTGAAATTTTGTTAACAAATGGTGTAGTGATTGACCATGACTACAATAGAGGCCACAGCATCCCCCTGAAATTATATGTGATTAAATACTCTCCATTATGAAGCCAATCAGAGACATTTTCAACATTTTCATACTGGGTGAAACAAATGGGTGGAAGAAAAAAACCCATCACATTTTTTATACAAAAGTCTTTATTTTCACCTATATTTTATCATCTGTTTGTATTTGATGAAGATCTGTAATATCATAGGTAGGGATGGGAATTGATTAGAATTTAATGATTCCGATTCCATTATTGATTTTGCATATTGGTCCGATTCCTTATCGATTCTCATTGGGTGAGGGAATAAAAGAGTACAAACAGGTTTGTTTGCATTAACTGTCTTTTATATTTCCATCTCTGCACAGAAAATATAGCGTAAACAGTATGCACAAATAATAATAACAGATGATGCTGGGCCTGGTCTGTGGTGGGGTGTGGGGTGTGTGTGTGGGGGGTGTGGGGTCACACCATACGACCATACAAAGTCAAAGTGAAAGTGACACTTAAGATGCTTTACTAGTTTATCTATGTCTCCCTCTGTTGTGCACCTCATTTTCCTTTTTCCTACCTTCGGAAACTTATATTTCAGGGCAGGGGCAGGACACCTCCCAATCCCGACCTAGAGCCGGGCCCGGATGATGCCCTGGTGTTTGCTCTGCCGCTAGATTCACAAGCATCACTAGCATATCAAACACGTGACATTCTTGCAAATGAATTGCATGTTGTGTGGACAAATGTTTGAGCATATTGGAGGTATTTTATTTCCCCCTTTGAAGAAATGGAAGCTTTGCAAGTGTTACAAGTGGCCCTGGTGTCATCTTTTCACGTTAAATATAGCCATACTTTGGAGTGTTTCTGCCTCAATGCCATGTTGGCCATGTTCTAAACCAAAACAATGCAGCGTATGTGTGATGTCATCACGCATGTGCAACAAAGCTCAATAAGTAGGCAGGCAAAGGATTCCAAGGAATTGAGCTACTGAGAACTGGTTCTCAAAAAGAACCGGTTCTCAATTCCCATCCCTAGTCATAGGTCAAGGCAACAATTATTCAGGTGATATGCGTTCTGTGTTTTTTTAGCTGTCTTTACTGAGTTATATTGCAACGCCACCCTTTAAAACATATATACAGTCTTATTATAAGTTATTGCTGTTGCTTAAAAAAAAAAAAAACTTGCTTGTGTTTTTTGTTCAGGTAAGTACAACACAACTGTGTGTGCCTCCTCTCTTTTCAGAGTGTCATTAAAGCCACTATGTATGTGCAGACTACAGGGCTCCAGCCACAGGAACGACCTCAACAGGAACCATCTCCCGCCCTATTACAAAAGCAGGAAATAGAAAAATCAAATATATTTTACAAAAACTGCAAACATAAAGGATCAAACTATATTTACATTAGAACCTTTTAACTTGAATTGATTAAATCACAGCTGTTTTCTCTGTCTTTACCTTGACAAAGTGTCAAAGGTGCTGCAGACTTCCTCTTGTAGTAGATAAATCCAACGCTCATACAGACTAAACCAAGGACCAGGAAAAATGTTCCCACACCATCTATAATCCTTTGTGACTTGGGAAGAGAGGAGTCTAAAAAGGTGAGAAAATACTTTACTTTTACATCGTATGATCTCTGACCCTGAATGCTGTACATGATGCCATCACAGTGGTACACCTACCCCAGACCAGAATCAGAGGTTCACGGAGGCTGGCGTGCTCTACCACACAGCTTATGGTTTCTCCAGGAGTTGGGGTATACCCCAGATAGGAATGAATCTGGTAGTACCAATCCCCATCAGGTATTGCTTCAGTGGAAGAAACGACTTCCTGTCCATTCCGCAACCACATGACTCTGATTTGTTTTGGATAGAAATCATAAGCGCTGCACAGAAGCACTGAAGGGTGCATCACTCGAGTCACTTTGACAGTGGGTGCAATTGTTATGTGGCCTGTAAAAAACACAACACAACAAGTGGTGCCAGGTACAACAAACCCTGCCCCTCACACGTATTGTAGCTTATTTTGGCATGGAGCTGCCAAGCTGCCAGCAACTGGTGTCATTATGTCTATGCGTGTGCTGATGTCAGCATATCAATTTCCCCTATATATGTGTCAAGTTTGAAGTAAATGTAAACAAAATTTATGTTTTTAGAGACAATTGAAATTTTGCCCATTATAAGTAAATGGGAGGGAAAAAAAATATTTTAAAAATTCAGGAAAAAAAAATGTAACTTTGACCTACTGTTCCCAAAATGTAACCACATCTATTCTGGGTCACTGGAAATATTTAAACCCAATTTGGTTTGAACTCAATAAATAGTTTTGCTGATACAGACATGTAAAACTTTGCTCATTATAAGTAAATGGAGAAAAAAATTATTTAAAAAAATAATAAAATTTGAAACTTTGACCTACTTTTCCCAAAATGTAATGACATCTACTCTGGGTCACTGGTAATTAAATAATGATTTTATTTAGTAAGGGAGAAAAAAATATGTAAACATACCTAGCCTTATGTGGATAAAGTCATTGCCCCCCAGGCCTGATTACTGCCAGACCAGTTGAATCAAAAATATCTTAAATAGAACATGTTTGACAAAGTGAAGTAGCCTAAAAGGCCTCAAAAAGCAGCACATCATGCAGTGATCTGAAGCAATTCAAGAACAATAATTTATTTAGGAGGCAGAAGCAGTTTTTACCTGATTTTTACCTGCTACCTAGGGGTGGTCAGCCCACCAAAACCACTCCAAGAACACAGTGACAATTCATCAAGAAAGTCACAAAAGAACCCAAGACGACATTTAAAGGCCTGCAGGCCTCATTTGCCTCAGTTAAGGTCAATGTCCTGGATTGAACAATAAGAAAGAGAAAAAAAGGTAAAGATGACATCACTGAGGAGAGTTCAAAGGCCAAAACCACTGCTGACCAAAAAGAACACAAAGGCATGTCTTACATTTGCCAAAACACTTATTAATGATCAAAAGGCTTTTAGGAAAATATTCTGTGGACTGATGAGACACAAGTTGAACTTTTGGAAGATGTACACATTATATCTGATGTAAAACTAACACAGCATTTCATAATAATAATGGATTAGATTTCTATAGTGCTTTTCAAGGCACCCAAAGTGTTTTATATTATTGATCCATTATTCATCCGCTATCACATTCACACTCTGGTGGGGGATTCGAACCACCAACCCTTCAGTTATAGGGCTACCCGCTCTACCTCCAGGGCCACAAAAGAAGCACATAAAATGCCCATAAAAAGAACATCATACCACCAGTCAAACATGATGGTTGGAGTGGCCTAGTCAAAATCCAGACTTAAAGACTGACATGTTGTGACCTGACCTTAAACCCTCTAATGTGACTGAATTAAAACAATTCTGTAAAGAAGAGTGGGCCAAAACTCCTCCACAGTGAAGCGTAAGACTCAGTGTGAGTTATTGTAAACACTTGACTGCAGTTGTTGCTGCCAAGGGTGGCACAAGCAGTTATTGGGTTTCGGAGGCAATTACTTTATCACACAGGGTTAGGTATGTTTAGTTATCTTTTTCCCTCAATAAATAAAATCATTGTTGAAATACTGCATTTTTTATTTATTTAGCTCACTTTTTTCTGTCATAATTTGTTTGATGATCTGAAAGATTTAAGTTTGACAAATATGTAAAAATCTAAGAAATACTTTTTCACAGCATTGTAATTACCAAGTATTTTTTTTTTTTAGTCATTTTTCATATTTTCACATGTGAACAGCACTTACCTAAGTCTTTGACTGCATGTAGGTTGTGTTTGCACATCAAGTCCTTTTCAAATGTTTTTTCTATTTGTTCGTAGGGATCGTTCTGACAGAGATGTGCCACGTGAATTCCAGTCTTTGTAAATCCTGTGTAGTTGCCAGTTGTGCTGTTGTACAACATCACTAATTTCTTGTTATAAAAATATGTGACTGTATACTCCATGTGTTCCCATCCTGGACCATCAAACGTACAACAGCCTTGGGACTGAAAATAGTTATCACCTAAAAATCAGGAACAAATTAATTTTGAAAATTAAATGTTGTAATAGTTACTGAGACCTAATAAAATAAAAATAATTTTGCCACTCACCTAGAGCAAAAGGAGAAAAAAGCATGAATAGATAAAAAATTAAAATGTCCATGTTTTTCTTGAAAATTTCTTCACAACAAAAACCTGGTTCACAAAAACGAAGCATAAATGTTAGCACACGGAAATGAATGTTGAAATAGTCAATGGAACTACCCTGTTGTGGAGTAAAAGTCACAAAACCTGTTCTTCACAAAGGTGAAAACAGAAACCAATGGAAGAAGATTTGCAACTTAGTCAAATTAAATTTCAGATTTAGACTAATGTGATCTGTGTTCATATAAGACAATGATGGGACTATCGTTAATGTTTAATTCCACACCTTCACTGTTTACATTTGGAATTTTTTACTGTAAATAAATTCATTCACATTCAAAATCAGCAGTTTTTAAAGAAAGACCTTTGAATGAGTAAGTATAACCACAGTACAGTACATGTAGATAAAGACATTTAATACAACCCAGCATCATTAATTCATGTCTGTATGAATAATAAACCAAACCACATGAAAATTGGTGTAAAACTGAATGAGTTATGTTGATTTTAATTGTGAGTAAACCTCTTATAAAGTAATATGGCAGATACTTTGACACATAAATGATTCAACCGCAAGTGACACAAGGGAATGAATAAAATACAATGGGCAAAATGGCAGAGGTAAAAGTAGTTCCTTATTGATGCCAGTAAATACCACAGGTACCAGTCATTGACCTGCAATTGTGGAAAAAATTCTTAGACCATCAAAAGTCATCAAAAACAATGGCTATGTAATCAAGCACTAACTCCTGCATGTATCATGTGACTAAAACAGACAGAAAAGAAAACCTGAAATGTCTAAAAACACTGTTTTAGCAGTACAGTGCCATAGTTATTGATGTAAGAACTTAAGTGATTTTGGTTATTATCAAGAAAACATGGAAAATGGCTAAATATCAGCTCTAAAATTAAACTCTTATGAGCTATTTTTGTTGTTATCATTATATTTGTTCAAACAAATGTACCTTTAGTTGTACCAGGCATTAAAATAAAAAAGAAATTGAAGAAAGCAAGGGGTGATCTAATAATTTTTTTCCACAACCTTATGTTTATGGTGCTAATGTAAATCTCCACACACTGATACTCATATGCATCACTGGAGGAGCACAATCATTCTAAACTTAAAAATGCACCACTTGTTTTCTATTTAATCATGAGTGCATATTATTATATCATGTTGTTTTCTTTACAGTGACATACTGACAGAGAAAATGTATTTAATGGACAGATGATTCCTCTTGTGTAAAATGTCCCAAGTGCCTAAATAAATGCTCCATGTTGGTTCTAGCTTGTCTGGTACTTGTTTCCTTTAACAGCAAAAAAAGTTCCCACAGCAATTCCCAGAAATCCAACAGTCAGGCATATTCCACAATAGACAAATGAATGATTATCTGTTTCACTTGAGTGGACCTCTGGAGAAAAAGAGAAAAAACATACTGTAAGTATCTTCAGCTTTGATTGTTGATAAAACAATCTGAACATGAAACTTAAAGCTAATGGTGGACTTAACATAAAGCATATATCTGTATGTGTACAGTTACTGATGTTTTATTTTAATAATGGAAATCCACTTATGTGTTCTCACCAAAAAACTCGGTCTTAGGTTCCATCAGTGCTTCATGTTCCACAGTGCAGCCGTATATGTCACTGTCTTTTGCAATAAAACTCAGTGTGGAAAACAAATGAAAGGTGCCATCTGGGTTGAGAATAAATGCCTGAAAGGAATCTTCTGTTTCTACTTCTATTCCATTCTTGGTCCACTTTATTTTGATGACGGGAGGGAAGAAATGGTTGATGAAGCAGATGAGAGTATTTTCTGTCTGTTCTATCACATCATCTCTAGAGTAGACGATGAGTTCAGGTGCCTCTAAATGTTAAATTGAAACACAAACAAAAAATAATCATTTTACACACTTACATAAGCAAAAGCTTTCAAATAAAGGGATAAAAATAGCCCTAATACCAACAAGTGGTGCCAGGCACAACAAACCCTTCCCCTTGCACGTATTGTAGCTTGTTTTGGCATCGATGCAGCTGAAGTCATCATGTCTATGCATGTGCTAATATCAGCATATCAATTGCCTCTATTTATGTGTGAAGTTCGAAGTAAATTGAAACAAAATTTATGCTTTTATAGACATTTGAAATTTTGCCCATTATAAGTAAATGAGACAAGAAAAAGATTTTTAAAAATTCATGAAAAACTTTTTACTTTGACCTTCTTTTCCCAAAATGAAACCACATCTGTTCTGAGTTACTGGCAATCTATAAACCAAATTTAGTATTAATTCAACCTATTGTTTTGCTGCTATAGTGTTAACAATCAAAGAAACAAAGAAACAAACCGAACCAAAAACAATACCCCTTGCCTGCCCTTGTAGAGTCAGCATTACATACCTATAGTTGTAGGAGCTGATTCTTCTTGTTTCCATTTTTCAAAGAAATTTCCACACAATTGTCTGAAATAGACTGCATACTGGTAGGCATAATGAGCATGGCAAGAAGTAGGGATTTTACTGTCCCAAACAACTTCTCCTTTTTTAAAGTCTGCATGGAAGGCTTCATCACCATCACATGTGAAAATGACTTGAGCTTCACTTGATTGAACACACGATAGAGTGTGACACATTTTATGACTTCCTGAAAAATACAAACATCACTCTCATAAGTTTGGTCTGTATTGTTAAAGGAAGTACGAGCATATTTACATAACAGTCTGCATAGAAATGTCAGTTCATTACAGGTCACTCTCATAAAAACAGTGTCAAAAATACTGAATACATACCTTGTGCAGAGGTGAAAATTGCTCCTAAGAGAGTAAGTGCAATTGCGTTGAACATCTTATTGAATAAATGTTTGTGTGGTTGTAGTTGAGTTGGACGTGTACTTCCTCATACCCTTGTACATGACACCTGTTTAACTACATACTGAAAAAGGAGTTGTTAAGGTAGTTCTTCATATTCTCACACTTTCCAACTACAATACATTTACTTAAAAGGCTAAAATGTGCTCCTTCAATT
Organism: Sphaeramia orbicularis; assembly: GCF_902148855.1. Lineage (NCBI taxonomy): Eukaryota > Metazoa > Chordata > Actinopteri > Kurtiformes > Apogonidae > Sphaeramia > Sphaeramia orbicularis. The sequence continues at coordinate 31,834,837 of NC_043964.1, read as the reverse complement.
ATGTATCCATCTGATTTTTTCCCCTTGTATTTTTACTATGACTTAAATGTGATGAAAATATGTATAAATTACTCAGAATTTAGTGTATTTTCAGTGTATCCATAAAACCATTCAAGAGGTTAAAGAAATCATTTTAAAGACACTGGTAAAAGTAATATTAATACAGTAGCACAAATAAACTGGAAAGAATAACTTAAAGAAACATCTTAAAAATAAAGCACACATTTGCAACAACTAGTGTCACAGGGCTGTTGCAGATCATTCTGTTACTGCATGTTTAAAAACAATAGTTTCTTCCTCGTTCCATGTCTGTTCACACCCTTATACTTTTATAAACACTACTGGTGGATAAACAAGAGCCACTTCTAAACTACTTCCAAACTACTTTAACTTCAAGAGGGTACAGGTTCAATTGCTGCTGTTCACCAAAGAAGGAAAAATATTAGCGTAATACTGGAAAAATAATACTTTTGCAGTTCTGTTTGTAAATCAAAATGCGTTTCTGGATCATAGGCCAGTGGTGTGTAGTCCATAAAAGACACAGGGTTTCACCCAACTTACATTTCTGTTAAAACATCAATTTTAGTAAATATGTCCTTGAAATTTAAAAGAAAACACAAACAAATAAATGAATAATACTCATCCTGTGCTTCATGTCAACATTAACTGAAGTTATTTTTAACAGTATTTAGTTCATTTCTTAGTTAATATGCTCACCTTCACTTAAGGGTTATTAAAAATTCCCCCCAAATCCCAGTTTTTGGCTCCCATAATCGATGGGATGATTTTAACTGGGTTACCAAGTTGCCTTAGATGAGATAAAGATGTTTTCAGGATTCAAGAACAAATACAAAGCAGACAATTAACCTGCTTTAAATGTCACAGGTAGCTCATGAAGTTTTGCCTGTTGCCTGTGTTTAGTCCAGTGTTTCTCAAACTGTAGGGTGGGCGCCCTAGGGGGGGTGCAAAGCTTTTCCATGAGGGGCATGGGATCACTCCTGGGTGTTTTTTTGTCTTCAGGTTAGAACATGTAGCAGGTGGAACTAATGTTTTAGCGTTGGAACACCCTGGACTCATTTTAGGGACGTACAACAAACCAATCTACTGCCATGGTGATCTGTCACTAGACAAAGAGTTTAGCTTTGGAGAATGGACAAGGATTGGACTGGAAAAGAAAAATGTGTAACGTTTCCATTTTTGCACAGTTTGTATAGTTTGTCCTTTAATGTTCTGAGATGTGCAATGGAAACAGGCTTAAGACAGCCACCGATGTTGTTCAAATGTTCATCTTTGTTACCAAAATGTGTTTGTTGTTAAAAAAAAAAAAAAAGTAACTTTATTGTCATAGTTGTAAGATAATTGTGCATTTTGTATTTTTATTTGGAAAAATATTGTCTCAGGGAGCAGTCATATTGAGTTTATTTGTATTGTTCAAGCAAAAAAAGTTATTTTTAATTTGCATGACAAATTATTCAAGGAAAAGCACAAAGTATTGTTACGATATTGATGTTTATTTCAATAAAAGTTATAATTGCACCACTGTTACAGTATTGTTGGGGTTGAGGGGGGCCTGGAGATTTTTGGTCTGCCAAAGGGGGACCCAAGAAGAAGATTGAGAACCACTGGTTTAGTCTCCACCACCTTGCTGTTTCACATGAGGACTTGCATTTAACTGAGCATGAAGCCAAATTTTACTTGTTACTACTCAGCACTACTACTACTACAACAACTACTACTACTTCCCAAATGGTACTCTCTCTCTCTCCTTACCTATGTGTGTATGTATGTATATATATATATATATATATATATATATATATATATATATATATATATATATATATATATGTGTGTGTGTACAGAGAGAGAGAGAGAAAACGACAAAAGCTGCCTTGTGTATTGGTCCTGACTTTACCACATGAAGTTCGTAAATTTGAGTCGCATAAGAAACACAAGCAGAAAGACAAGCGCTGAAATGCAGTCAAACATTAACATCAAAGGTTTATACAGACATTATAAATTGACTGGAACATTAAATGTTTAACCCCACACACAAATGCATATCTGCTGTGTTGATATTCGCAGTGGGCTGAGTAAAAGGCCAACATAGGGACTATGAGTTAATTGGGGCTCAGAATGTGCAGCCTGATCAATGGTATTGACAGAGGAAGGAAGCCCCAGAGGCAGCCAAGGGAGAATAGGTACTGCTCATAGGTGTGAATAAAACACACACAAAAATATACAAGGCATCTACATCTACCACATATTTATAAATAAAGCCATAAACACGTTAAACAAATAATTTTACAGAGACTTGTGTTTAAATCTATGTTGTCTGCTGCATTAATGCCAGTAAGGAAATGAAAGAAATGATGATAATAGCAAAGATGATAATAGCGATGGTTCTTACAAATATATGACACTTGGTGCATTTATAAATGCACAGTAAGTAATCCTGATTTCTTTCTTGCTTTACAACAGGAAAAAAAAGTCACAGAATTGGACAAAAATTTCTTGAAATGTTTTGCAAAAGAGTAAATATGCAGAGTGGAAGTGGAAGCACATTTTTGGATAAATTCTGATGTAGCAAACATTAAACTGATAATTTGCTGATATTCTGTAGGAACATGGCTCACTATACAACAACTAATGAGGACTGATGAGGAGACTAAAAGATTCTATGGTCGTCCACAAAAAATCATTACAACCATTTTAGATGGAAAACAGCAACTGCGTCCTCCTCTTCTTCTCTGTTTATTAGAGTCATGTGAAACGTCGCCTACACCTACAACCTCTGGCCACACCATGCACTTCTCATTTTCTTCTTCACTTCAGATACTTATTTCATTATGTGAGGGAGGGGATTTGATGTGGATTCTGATGTGGTCTTCAGTCTGTGCCAGTTTAATTTATATGTAGATGTTAAACTGCAGAAAAGGCAGTAACACACCGGTACTTACACACACCTGAAATGATGAATTTATAGCACACAAACACACACGCACACACACGCACACACACACACACACACACACACACACACACACTGACCATCTGTTCTAATGACTGAGGAAGACTCCGGTGCCAAAACAAGCCCTGAACTTTCTGGCGACGTAGTCAGTGTCCCAAATTAAACAGCTGTTCACCAGATTTTCAGCTTTTTCAAAACACATTACACATTGCTACACGTGTGCCTAGTTTAATTAAAAACACTTTATCTGAGCTGACAATTAATTATTGCAATTAAATGGGTGCATTTCGCATGAACCACTTGCTTTGTGAGTTCTAATCCACGCACACACAGACACACACAGACACACACACACACACACACACACGCAGAAATGTCTGACACACCTGTGCACATTAAGAGGCTACTTCATCATCAAACGCTTCTCTAATCAATTGTGAGATGCTCATGTTCCTATAGCAACTACAGACACTTGTACCTGGTGTTCTAGCACACATGTACTGTAAATGTGCATACGCCCACATACGATAGACGCGTTCACCAACACCAAGGAACATACTGTATTTGTGTCAAATGTGTTAAAACCCTCTTGTGCACATAAAGTTACCTTCACGGCGGTGTGTCGGCGGGTTGCCAGCTGAAGTTTGAGTTAGTTAACTACAGAGAGGAGAGGACATTTCCTGCTCTGAAAGAGGCCCTTCAAGGACTTTGATGATAATTATGTGGTTCAGCGAGTGAATCACTTGAATCTTTTGCTTTGATTTGGTAAAGGAAACATTTGATTGGAGCCACATGCAAATGTTCCCCACCTCCATTTGAATATGAATGCGACAGTGATTAGCGCCTGATCCACAGTATGTGGATGAGACAGGCTGATGCGCACATGCAGGCCCGAGTGACCAAATATAAATATATGGGTTTGTTTTCAAACAGATTAAGACCAATCCACATCACTTGGCCTAATCATATAATGAGTTTGATCACACATACAATCTATCACCAGAGTACACATTTCCACATGATGCATTGTGATCACATTATACTGTGGCATATCCAGCTGCTCCCCTTCTCACACTGCACCTCAGATACCACCTGTCCCATAACTCTACTGACATTCACCATGTGTCACCACAGTGTCTATTCTCAGCGGCCATTGTTTCTTCTTATTCAGACAGGATGTTGACAGTAAGGAAGGTTTGGGGTACAGGCAGAAATGGAGGGACAAGTGATTAATAGTTTCCTGTTTTGGTAAAGATGAATGACTTTCCTAGTAAACTGATGGAGATGTGATCTGCTCAGTAGGACACATTAACACAAGTGAAAGTTGGTGTGTTTTTATCAAGCTGTTTTTATGTGTGTTTTCAGTTCGCATGAAAACCTGCTCGACAAGAAACACATAAATGGTACATTAGATGGAGAGAGTGTAACGTCGCTGTGTAAACAAAGCAGCAGAAATAAATGTGAGACAAAGGAATGGACAGACTGTGCCAAATTCTGAGAAGCAAGTAGGAGAGTTGAAACAATACATGAGCAAGAGGCTTTAGGTGTACAGATAGACAATAAAGACCTCTGCTTACACTGATCAGTTCTTCTATAAACACCTGCCAGTGGCCAAAGCACCTAAAATTATCGAAAATGTTTAATACACTGACAGTCACTGAAAACGTCCAGGTGACATTTATAAAAATAATTTTATTATGAAGCTGTGAAATTATGTAGAAGCTGTACAGATCAATAAATTAACATAACAAGAAATGAAACAAATAATGAATTCACAATTGCTGTAAGCAATGACAATGTCCAGTCCAAACCAAATGGCTACCCTGCCATTGCAAAGTTCCAGCTTCAATCATGAGTGTTGTCCCCACCAACAGCGTTCGTCTGGATTTAAGCGTGGCATCTTGGACGTAAGGAATAAAAATCTAGGCCTTTTCATGGCCTTTATAAAGGCTTCACAACCCATCCTTTAAATGGTGTACAAATGTTTGTTTTTCTCCAAAACAGCATTTTGACCCAATTCTTAAGGACCACTCCCTAAAGCCTAGTGAAAAATGTTTGGAAAGTGTAAGACTCATTAATAAGTTCTGTGCACACTATTCAACTGAAACATTTCAAATCAAACACTTCCCAAACTCTTCATGGCAAAATTTAATAAATTATTGACCTGGACATTTTCATTGTGCTTCCGTATCATTGACTGACAGTATAATTGAGGTAAAATTCAGTTTTTCAGCTTTTCATGGTCATCAAATATGACCCATTTGGACATTCAGAGGCTACGTAGTGAACGCATAAACACAAAATCACCATTAGAACCTTTGTAGTTTGATAAATGACAGTAGCTGTAGATGCTTGTTTTTACATTCAGTTAATGATATATTTTGCTGATGAAGTCCATTTTTCATCTGAAAGTCCCCTTAAAATTAAAATTAAACTAAAGTGATACACTTAAACAGTTTTTTTGAGCTGTAAATAGAAACATATGATTCATTTGTAAGGAAACCTATCAATGCTGCTGATAGGGCCAATAAAAATGGACAAATACGGAAAAAAAAATCTGTATTTTGTAGGTGAAAATAGCTACACTCACCACCTCTGTGATGGAGACGTACTTTTCCTGTTGCTTTAGTATGACTATATCATGTACTAAAAAAAAAAAAAAAAAAAAAAAAAAATATATATATATATATATATATATATATATATATATATATATATATATATATATATATATGTATAGGTAAATAAAAATAATAAACTTATTTGTTCCCATCTCTATTCAGTGTTGCTCAGTCCACCTTGTACTTCAGTCACATTCTGATAAAACCTCCGTTTTCCAAAAGATCAAATGGAAGCTGTTTTTTCACTCTCTCCAGAACCACAGGAAAGCGATGGTTTTGTCTCATAAAACTGTTGCTGCAATCACATAATTTGTTTGTTGGCTTGAATGTGAAATAACATGATAAAACACCACAGAGACACAACAACACAGGCTGCAGGAATGGTCTTTTCATGGTATAGGTTGAAGAGCCCTTCAGGGAAAGAATTACACAAAACAGTGAAAATATTCTAAAAGTAGCATACATGTAAAGGGATAATGATTTATGGCCTTTCTCAGGCGGGAAAACCAGTGCAAAAAAAATCATCTGGTTCTCAATGAGTGTGCTTTCAGAATCATGTAGTAGGTGGAGTACAGTTACACTTTCATGGGGAATAAAAATGTGCATAAATTAACATTTTTCCCACAGATTTTCTAAAAAATCTGATCAAAACACAAGTAGTGTTACCTTTTAATGGCTGCAAAAAAAAGCATGCTGCTGTAGTTCTCAGGAATGTAGCAGACTTAAAACAAAATGTGTTGTTTTGCTCAGCATATTGTAAATTCAGTGTCACACTTTCACATGAAGCTGCTATAATGAATAAAGGCATTTTTGGTAAAAGATGCCTTAGGAACAAACTTAACAACAAACAAAAACAAAATATATTCTCACAAGCTGTGTCCCTTATAACTGGAAAAGGGTTCATGATCTTGCTTAGGGTTTATAATTCTGCTCATAAATTAGGATGTAGAATAATTGGTGTTAAAACAGGACATTTGATGCATTCCAACTCACTTGTGTCTTGCGGTCCAGGATCTGTATTAAAATGTGGTTTAATTATGGAAATTCTAAGATTTTTTGTTATCAAAGCTATGGTTGAAGTCAGTGTCTCAGTTCTATATCATTTTCCATCTCCATCTGAATATGGTCAGGGATGATAAGATACAAATAGTGCATGATAAATATATAAACCACAGGTATCAAACATGTGGCCTGAGGTCCAAAACCAGCCCACCAAAGGTTCCAATCTGGCCAGTTGGAAGAATTTGCAAAGTGTAAAAATTCCACTTAAGATATTAATAGTCAATGATGTTGAACTCATTTTAGTTCAGGAACCACATGCAGATCAATGTGATCTAAAGTAAAATAATCCCATAATGACCTATAAATAATGATCCCAAATTTTCTTCTGGGTTTAATGTGGAAAAAAAACACAAAAATAATATGAAAAAATATTTTTTCTCTTTATTTTAGTGCAAAAAAATAACATTAAAATATGAAAATATTTACATTAACAAACAATAAAATCTCATCAACCTAAACAAAGACAGTCACAGAAAAAATTATTAGACCATCACTAGTCATCAAAAACCATTGTTATGCAATCAAGTACTAACTCCTGTGTGCATCATGTGACTAAAACAGACAGAAAAGAAAACATGGAATTCCTAAAAGCACTGTTTTTGTCAGTACAATGCCATAGATATTAATGTAAGAACTGAAGTGATTTTGGTTATTATTAAGAAAACATGGAAAATGGCTAGATATCAGCTCTGAAATTAAACTCCTATGAGCTATTTTAGTTGTTATCATTATATTTGTCCAAACAAACGTACCTTCAGTTGTACCAGGCATTAAAATGAGCAAGAAATTGAAGAAATCAAGGGGTGGTCTAATCATTTTTTCTGCAACCGTATGAACAATCTGAAATGTCTAAAGAAAATCAAGTGCAATTGTAACAATATTCTGCCTTTTACTAAATGTTTTGTGTCAGGTACATGTATAAATGATAAGTTGAGGCATAATGTTTTTAAAACTGCACTTATTTTTCTTCAGAAATTTCTTTTTTTTCAGGTTATTTCTATCTTTTTTTTGTTTGGATTGTTTGTAAATGTAAATATTTTTATTAATATTTTATTTATAAACTGTTATGTTATTATTTTGCTGGTCTGGCCCACTTGAGATCAAACTGGGCTGAAAATGAGTTTGACACCCCTGGTATAAACTGTTTTATTCATTGTCTCATTCACTGCTTGGTTTGTTCCTACGTCTCTGTTTTTAACCATGCTCTGTCCATCCTTTGTAAGTGACATCTGTTTTTGTTGGCTTTTGTTCCCTCTTTGCCTCTATCATATCACCCTTTTTGTCTATTATTTTTCCCTTCTCTTTGTGCCTGGTCTTTATTGACTGTTCTTCTTTAAATTAATAAACATGCACTATGTACACTTGGTACTGGTCAATACTGAGGTCTACATCAAATGTTTTCATGCGTTGTCATGGTAACGCAGGCACGGCCACTCTCTCTCACCTCTGTCCGTCACCTGACCAGCTGCTCTTTATTTAGTCTGTTGCGCTGGACTATAAATAGAAAACTGTTGACCCTCCATATTTGTCACATCATTAATGCAGCTACATTGCCATTGCCTTTTCTGCCGACTTGTCTTTTCCAGTATGTAAGCTCTCTCCTAACATCCTGATTTAGAAGGCACTAAACACAACACTTGCAGGGATCCTGTAGGTTAAATGAACGCTGCATTTTATAACTCATTCTGCATCTAAACAGCTCTGTCATGACTAATTTGCGACTGACTGACACCACTACCATTGCTACCACAGATGATGATGTAGTCATTATTAAATTATTATTTAACACACACCAGACAAACTCCACTAGATAAAAAAAAAATAGAGTGCAACCAAAAATTTATTAGCCTGCAACCACAGGGTACTGTACCGATTAGTGTAATGTCAGTGCTGGAGTACTCAAAATGATGAACTAAAGGGAAAATAGCAAAAATCCCCTCAGCTGGAAAAACACGCTTTAATAAAGTAACCACAATGTGAGATGAAGTATGTGAGCACAACCTTGCACATACCACCAGGGTTTCAATTATCCTCACAGCAGGGTGTCATTCACTGGAGGCAGCAGGCTGGAAGCACCGCTGAAGCAAGGCCAATGGTCGCAGTTCCAGTATCGGTATGCAGATTAACAGCCTGATAAACTCGAGGGGAAACATCAACAACTATATACCAAAGCAGTGTAGAAATACTGTGGCTGTGTGAGTTTAACCTTCAAAGAGCCAAACAACTGTTAGCAACCAAAAGCATCTACTGATCTGAAATGTTTCATAGCTGTTCAACCACTAATCCTATCAATACATAGGAGTGTAAGAAAGTATCGGTTCTGCAATATATCGCAATATTTCATTTCACAATACTGTATCGATATTTTTATGTATTTATTCAAATACAGATATGGCAGAGGTTTATTTTTGTTTTTTGGTTTTCTTTCTTGTTTATATTTTATTTATTATTATTTAACACTGTTTTATTAATTAATGGTTATTTGAAGCATCCTAAAAAGCACTTTTTACCGTCTGAGAGTGGCAGATTTTAGTTCCTTTGGAAACTAGAAGAATTAGAAAAAATTTGTGATATAGCTGTTCGGACTTTTCAAAATTTTAGCCCTCCGAAAAGGCTGGACAGGCAGCACATACTGTTATGACTCGTGTTTATCCTTTTCTTGTTTAATTTATTTTTGTTTACTACAGGATTTTATCACAGGTTATAAACCTTTAAATAGAAACAGACACATAGAAATTCATAATTACAATGTACTCTTCACACATAAAACACAACAACAAGCAAACAAAGTCATCTCTCACATAAAAAAAAAACAGACTTAAAAGACAAAACACGCTAGACTAACTACAGTCTACATTAACTGATAGCGTTTGTTACATACCAATGGGCTGAGTGCTCCTGCCGATGGTGAACAGATCAATGAACAGATTGATTAGGATGGGCCGCAGCCGCCATATATAACCTCAGGCAACCCCGCCTGCTCATAAATATAAATTGCCAGACTTGTTTAACCATAATATAAACATTACTATTATTAATAAAATTAGACAAAAATATGTAAATATATAAAGAAATTTAAAGAAACCAAACAATTACCATTTCCAGCAGTGAAGTTATTTAAACCCATTTACTCAGTCTTAACAGCTTTGTCATGTCACCCAGAAGTCTTAACAATAGCATTAGATCCTGTTCTGGTCAAATAAAAATGTGTTTAGTATTTGTGCATATTTCTGGTGTAATTTAATTCTTCCCAGAAATAATCTTAAAAAAAAAGAAACAAACAAAACATTGCTTTTTTAACAGTATCATAATATATCGTGATATATCGTGATATATCGTATCGTGATCCTAGTATTGTGATTTGTATCTTATCACCAGATTTTTGCCAATACACACCCTTATCAATACATGCAAATAATTCAGATAAAATTCAACAATTTCCCCTGGGATTCATTAATTATTCTGATTCTGATTAAAATGCAGTTTCTCAGCTGTTCATGGTCATCAGATATGACCCACTTGGAAATTTAGAGGCACCGTAGTGAACATGGAAACACTGTCACCTCCTAAAACATCGATTCACCAAGAAAATCCATGTAGTTCAATAAATGACCGTGATTGCTGATGCTTGTTTTATGTTCAGTTAATGATAGATTTTGCTGAAAAAGTCACTTTTTCTTGTGATATAATGATCTGATACAACAATTTTCAACTTTAATCAAGCTTTTAGGAACATTTGCATGATAAATAAATTCTTTTTTTTTTTAAATACATGATTTACACCGAAAAAACACAAAAAATAGAGGATAATATTATAATAAATGGTGAAAAATTACTCAAGAACAGTAATGTATAGAGAAAAAATATTTTGGAAGTGCCACAAAAGTAGCACTGGGTCTTTATGGGTCAAACAACATTGCTGAAAAGTCCATTTTTCTTCTTTTACATACAGGAAAATACCTGATTTTCACTGAAAAAATTCAAAATGCAGAATTTGATGTAGACCTCACATACACGTCTTTTGAAAATATGATAAAATAACTGTGTTTTGGGAGATGGTGTGTGGAGTGCAATAGCAAATAATGGGGTATAAGATTCCAGTGTGCTGTGATGTACTGTTTTTGTGGAACTTGTCTGAAGGAAATGTAGTGGGAAATGACATATACTTGGTTGAGGTACTTTTAGCGGCTTGCAAAAAAGCTATTACAAGAAACTGGGGAAAGACAGGACCACCAACAAAGGACCAATGGATCACAAATATTGAAGGAATATATACAATGGAAAAAATAACTCACAGACTGTGACTACAAGAAGCACAAATGGACAAAAAAATGGAATAAATGGACTGATTACAGAACCTGGAATAGTAGAAGGGCTGAATAATGTGAATGTAGTGTCATGTAGTGTACCAAAGCAAGGTTTGTTTGTTCATTTTTTGTTGTTTTTGGTGACTATGTGTTTATACAATTTCTATAAAAACTTAAGTAGAAAAAGAAAAATGCTAAATTCAAAGAATAATATTAAAAGTGACTTGGGGAAGGTTAACAGTAAAGAAAAATTGATTTGGATTTTGCTGCAAAAATAGTTCTGGGTCTTTAAGGGTTAACACTATGAACGCAGACCAAGTGATAAATCCAACTTGCAATATGATATGATATGATATATGTCCAGAGACACACACTCCAAAGCTCATTTCTCAGGAGCTCATCAAACAAGAGCACAGAATAATTCCACTGCAGCTCAGGTTGCAGAAACAACACTTTGTTCTTGAATCAGTACAGTTAATTAATTGCGGGGCAAGTACCTGGTAACTCTCTGATCTCTGCGCTCTGATCTGTGAGGTCGGAAAATGAATGTCAGAATGAATTTTCCACTGCTGTTTGCTCCAACTGCAATGTGAAGAAACCTATTAGAAATACAAAACTATGTTATGTGCTTTACTTTTCCTTTCAGTATTAACATCTTTTATGTATAAGTGCTGTTTTTCTTTCGCTCTAGATGTGACTTTCTGTTTATGTAAGGCATGCAGAGTTGCTTTTATGTAAGAAATGCACTGAATAGATACACTGGTGTTCCTTAAATGCTCAGTGTGTAATATTAATTGTAGTGGTGATGTTGTAGATTTCAACCAGCTTTAAATATAGCTACCTCATTCTCTTCAGAAGCTAAAAACCCCATATCTTTTTGTCTATTGTGGACTTATTCATTCTATTGTAGATATTAACACATGCTATGGTGAGGTAATCTAAGCAAAGTTTTTATTTTTGTGTCACTATGCTCTAATGAAAACATAATTATGATTATTATATTCCATGTCCCCAAATAAATCCACCTTAACCCACCTGAATTTCCTTTAAATATAAATATATGGATCAGCAAAGTAAAAATGAAAGCTTGCTCAAACAATTTTTCCCATAAAAGCAGCAGAAGAAAAAAGAAACACCAGACTTTTACAGCTTTATCCTTTTGATCCAACTCAAAACCAAGAAATACAACTATACAAGAACTATACAATGCAAAATGATGTGACAGGAATGGAAAAAAAAACACTTTTCTAACCATCACTGTTGAGACACACCATACAGCAGTAAAATGAATCACGTTTTTAACCTCCACACCTGTATGAAAACACCTGTGATTACATAAAATCTACATCACAAGTAGATTTTATACAACCTGAAAATACAAACAAGGAGTGGATGCATATACTGAAAGGTAAACATGAAGAAAATAAAATTACATTATGAAAAAAATTACATTTACAAACTATCCTTTCACAATAAAATGCAAACAACCTGAACAAATATGAACAACCTGAAATTTATTAAGAAAAATACGTGCGATTTTAACAATATAATGCCTGTTACTAAATGTTTTGTGCATTTGTACATCCTCGATGATCTGTAAATTGTGTTAATAATAAGCTGAGAAATACAAGCAAGCAAAGTTTATTTATATAGCACCTTTCACAGATAAGAGAAGTCCCAAGGTGCTTCACAAAAGACAATGAAATACAAGATATACAGGGTGGGGAAGCAAAATTTACAATATTTTGAGGCAGGGATTGAAAGACAGTGTATGACCAATTAGTTTATTGAAAGTCATGAGAATTTATTTGCCACAAGAAAATTTACATCATAGAAAATGTTTTTATTCTATGTGTCCTCCTTCTTTCTCAATAACTGCCTTCACACGCTTCCTGAAACTTGTGCAAGTGTTCCTCAAATATTCGGGTGACAACTTCTCCCATTCTTCTTTAATAGTATCTTCCAGACTTTCTCGTAATAGTTTTGCTCATAGTCATTCTCTTCTTTCCATTATAAACAGTCTTTATGGACACTCCAACTATTTTTGAAATCTCCTTTAGTGTGACGAGTGCATTCAGCAAATCACACACTCTTTGACGTTTGCTTTCCTGATTACTCATATGGGTAAAAGTTTCTGAAAAGGTATGGATAATAGTGTTAGGTATGATTATGACATCAATATATGTTTGGTTTCAAAACAACTGACGTAGTGCCTGCTGAGAAAAAACAACGAAATGTTCATTGTAAATTTTGCTTCCCCACCCTGTAATTACAATCACAAAAAGGTATAAATCAAAATAAACATGATGGTCATATAATGACCCTTAATCTACTGCCGTTACAATGCTTGGAGAAACAAGTGGGTTTTGAGTTTACTATTAAAAACATCAACAGAGTCCAAAGAACGTAAGGAGAGTGGAAGATCATTCCAGAGCCTCGGCAAAAAGGCCTGGAAGGAGCAGTCTGAAACGAGTGTGGGGGACCATAAGTAGGTTCGGAAATTGAATTTTTTTACTCAGGAAATTTCAGGTTGTACATGGTTTTCAGGTCATTCACATCTTCATAATATAATTTACCTTTTTCACACTAAAACAAGTAGTGCCAGGTACAACAAACCCCACCCCTCACATGTATTGTAGTTTATTTTGGCATCAATCCAGCTGATGCCTGCCTCTGTATATGTGCCAAGTTTTAAGTACATTGAAACAAAATGTATGTTTTTATAGACATTTGAAATTTTGCCCATTAAAAGTAAATGGGGAAAAGAAAAAAAAAGATTTAAAAATTCATAAAAATTTTTAACTTTGACCAACTTTTCCCAAAATACTACATCTATTCTGAGTCACTGGCAATCTATAAACCCAATGTAGTATGAATTCAATCAATAGTTTTGCTGCTAGAGTGTTAAAAAACAAAGAAATAAACCAAACCAAAAACAATACCTCTTGCCTCCCCTTTGGGGGGCGGGATAAAAAAAAAATTGGATTATTTATAGGTTATTAAGATTGTTTTACTGGTCTGGCCCACTTCAGATCACAGTGGGCTGCATGTGGCCCTGAACTAAAATCAGTTTGACACCCCGATCTACAGGTAAAATGGCCAATGGTGTAAATGCGTTTGCATGCACAGTGTGAATGCATGCGACATGTTTATGTTACACGCTAATTTGGCGATGACTACGGGATTTCTCATTTGCACTAGTGGGGATGATACATTAGCCGCTTCACTTTACAGTATCCAACCTCAGTGTGTACACAGATAAATTATTGATGCTTTACACTGACTACCACTGATATGCTGACTTAAGCAGAACCAGATAGTTACTCAAACTGATCCGTCAACATACATACATTCTCTGTCTGCCTTTCTGTTTTTCTCTGGCTCATCTTTTGACGTCTGGCAGACCGTGTGACCGAACATGTTTCTCTCCATCTGGTATGTGTGAGCCAGGTCAGTGTCTGGCTGGGCTTGGAGCTCCTCGGGGGAACAGCGAAGGAACAGGCTCTCGTTAAGTCAGAGCACAGAGCATCCACTCTGGGGACATAAACAGGATCTTGGGTCTGGGCCTAGATCCGCTGTGGGGCATCACAGCGAGCAGCAGCACAAACAAACATATGGAGAACTGCAGAGACTGTCCTTACACTGCCTCACCGATGTCACCTCAGTGAGAACAGGTGTGTATCTCTCATGCACAACCTGGGTTTGCTCAATGGGAAAATGCTTTATGTTTAATGGTTAATTTGGCAAATCCCTGCTTCAACACAGCCTTTTTCTCCACACACTGAAATCAAAGTGACAACAAATCTGTACAGTGACATGTTTTTGATGGGCAGTTTTCTGGCAGACTTTTGTTTTCCTCCTGTGGCTGTAGGATGATTGACAGCAGTAGAACATTGGATGCCAGGATAACAAAGGACGTCAGCATTTTGTGAAAGGTTTGTGTACTGTATGTCTTGTACTTACAATGGCACATTAGAGTTCAGTACCATACATTCCCTTATCTATCTCCTTCTACTGAAAAGACTGAAATGGTTTCAGATCAATGGGGTGTTCCAGAGAGTGCACAGTGACAAATGGACAGTCAACTCAGGCACAACAGAGACCACATTAAGGTATATGAGTCATAAATTTCTAGATGTTAAATGCCAATAAAAGGTCTGCTTTGCACTGAATCTCCATGAGTGTACACACATTGACACAGACACACTGAAAACACAAACAGTTTATGGATTCATTCATTTCTTTGACAATTTTGATGAATACACTTCATTGAAATTTGATGGATTATCCCTTCTCGCAGTGTTGTACAAAGATGCAGTCATATTTATTTGTGATATAAACTGTAACTAACGATAAAAAAGAACATTTCATTTCTCTTGCTACAACTCACTTTCTTATTTGTTCAGCTGGGAACCAGTTTAGACGAACCAAAAAAACCAAAAAAAAAAAAAAAAAAATGTAAAAACACATTAATGCTTTCTCCAAATACATTATGTAAATTTAAACATTGTAAAGGTACTTGTTATTCCAATATGTAGTGAGAAGAATATGAATCACAGACACATCAGCATAACATGAACAAAAAGGCAGAGAATCACAAAATGCCAATCAGTGTGTATAATCGTTTTATGATTAAATAAACTAATGGCATACTGATGTCATGCTGCGACATTCATGACAATGTTTTGCGACAGTGCTTCAGTTTAGTCACGACTCAAAGGTGAGCACCTCCTGATGAACAGTGATCAAGATGATACTCATTCTCAAGCTTATTGCAGCGAAGCAGTGCACTTCAATACAGCTTGAGTTTGACTGAAGAGGCTGCTGCTCTCATACTGCGAAGCCATTTAAGGGCATCTACTGATTTTTTAGTCTCATAATGTCCTGTTTACGCATATTTACGCAATGTAGCGCTGCGTAACAAGCTCCCTCAGTTATTTAGCAATGGGAGTGTAACCCTCCTCTAGGGATGCACCGATACCACTTTTTTCCAGACCAAGTACAAGTACAATTACTTACATTTGATTACTTGCAGATATCGAGTACCAATACGAGTACTTAATAAGACCATTACAGTTCTTAGTTACTTTTGAAAATGTGCTTTATTGTCATTGTCATTAGTCTGACTGGAACAAAGTGCTGCTACTGACATTTAAAGGTAGGCCTTGGAAAAACAGTTCAAGCAAGCTATGTGTTGAAAGTACACAATTCAAAAGTTCTAACCCCTTTCTTCAGACCCCCCCCCCAAAGCCACACCTCCAGAGTACTGGAACGCACAATGCTTGTTCATAAGGGTTCATAAGCGCTACGCAGCATCAACTCTGAGAACGTGTGATTCGTGCACGAAGAGAGCTTCACGCAGAGGGGACAAATGGCAGTTGAGTTCGATAGACATATCACCATTCAATCATTTCGATGGGCTGGTTAAAATGATCGGATGATGTTTTTTCAGTCCTGTCCGTTCCACAGGTGACCACATTTTTTAAAATTTTTGTGTTAGAGCATTTAATTATTTGGTTGCATTCGGGGTGCGACGGGGATTTCAAGCAATATAGTAAAAAATGCTCCAGGAAAACATCTGGAACAAGAAAAGCACTCGGAGAGCACAGACCTCCACCAAGACAGATCAGTGGGCCCCCGTGGCCCCCCCACCCCCGATCACCACCAAAATTTAATCATTTCTTCCTTGTGCCAGTATCAACATTTCCTGAAAATTTCATGAAAATCCATCCTTAACTTTTTGAGTTATCTTGCTAACAAACAAACACACACACATGCAAACACACAAAGCAAAGCGACCACAATACCTCCCAGCGGAGGTAACAAGAAAAGCATTCGGAGAGCGCAGACCTCCGCCAAGACAGATCTTCTGCCCCCCCCCCCCCCAAACAACAACAACAAACAAAACAAACAAACACGCACACACACACACAAAGTAAAGCGATCACAATACCTCCTGGCAGAGGTAATGAGCGTTTCTCAATCAATCCACCAGAGGGCGCCGCTCTAAATTAACCATGGCTACTTGCCAAACACCACAAAGAAGAGTCCAGTTTTTTGAGAAGAAGAAGAAAAAAGTAACAAACATGGCGACAACAGAGGAGGTAATAATAATGTGAATGCTAATGTTGATATTGATGAGGGTAGTTGTCATAAATATGTCAGTCATTTTTCACTAACTCACCATGGGTCACCTTGAACTTCCCAAACCAAAAACAAATCGACTAAAAAATTCTGTCTTTTACAGGGCCTCCAGTCTATGGAATAAGTTACCTTCCTACATCAAAAACACTAAAAGCTTATATTCATTAAAAAAAAAAAAAAAACACTCAAACAGGAACTACTCAAGGAAATACAGTAATTTCGGATAGCGGTTGTTTTGACTCTCGCTATCCAAGTTGCGGAAAAGATAAAAGTTTAAATGTTTTAAGGTTTAGGTGTTGAGAAGAAATTTTCAGCTTGCTGATGATAACAAGGAACTGCAAACTTGTTTTTATTTATGTATGTATTTTGTAACTGTATCTGTATTTTAACGGACCCCAGGAAGAGTAGCAACCACTATGGGGGAAGCTAATGGGGATCCGTATAAACAATAAACAGTCGTTCTTTGAAAAGATCCGCTACCTCCACAGACCCGGGTGGTACTGCTTCTCTGTCTGGGTACACACAGAGCTTTATATATAAGATACTATGATGGTCTTTATATGGCTCTGGGTACACATGCACTAGCTCCTGGAAAACAGAATTACATACGGAATGTACACAGAGGATGGACAATACGCTCCATCCATATCCGTCTGTGTCTTTAACGTAACTTACAGTCAGCGTTATTTTTGTCACAGTTGTTTATTTTATATCCAAGCACTTTTACGAGTACGAGTATTAGTGCACATGCTCAGTATTGGTGCATCCCTACCCTCCTCTCTATTGTACATATACATACATTTCACTCACTGCCTCTGCATTATCTCAGAGAACAGCAGAAATGTAGGTATGTGTGTAGGAGAACCACTCAGAAACCTTTTGATATTTTCCAGTTGAAGGTTCACATGTACTTCAAGGCCAGTCTTTGAAAACATATCTGTCTCTAACACACACTGCAAATGATGACAGTATGATTTATATTTATTTGTGTGAGCTGGTGTGTACTTGCACGCTGCAAAAACTAATAGATTACAACTGTTAATTTGTCGAGTCAATGGCAGATTAATAGATCAGGTTGGACCCCATTATTATCACTACATCAACAGCTGTAATAGCCTTCAGCTGGTTACTGAGGACATCAGCATCTTCCATCATCAGCAGAGCGAGGCAAACCAGATGAGCCAATCAGCCTCAGGACGAGATGTGATAAAGCAGAACCCTTGCAATTTAACTGGGAAACGCACCAAAATACTTAAGAGTCTAAAGCCCAGGAATCAAGCAAGATACCGATCAATAAGTTCACCATGGAGTTCAAGAGAGGCTGTTAATGTCAGCTCTCTGATTGTTTTGGATAACAGAATGGATGACTTCAATTTCATCTTCACATTACCTCAGAACAATGCACCGGGCTTTGCTTGGTTTCTATATGGGATTGCATCTTCACAAACTGTACAGCTGAGTAAGATATAATTTAATGGTACTGATGCTGTGAGCCACTATGGTAACACACATATTCAGAGGTGAAGCATCTCCATGAAAGTGGCTGATAATGTCTCATCATAACCTGGGTCAAATGAGGTGTAAAACCTTTATGACAGTTAAAGTTAATAAAACACTCCAGGTGGAACATATGTAGTCGCGGTTGAGGTAACAGTGGAATGAACCATTTGGAGAGTATCTGCCTTCACAGCAGCCACCACAAGCAAAACCAGGAGCCAAGCACATATGCAGAATACATCTTATAGAAAAGAAAAGCACACACAGAAAGAACAAAGTGTCTGTTTGTGTGATTTATGTCAGTGTATGTAACTCCAGCAGATAAAAGGCCAAGCCAGGAGCGAGGCTGAGAACAGATCTAATCTTCTCCAAACCCAAATCCATATTTCACTAAACTCCATGCATCCTTCCACACTAACACCATGTGTATCTTGAAAAATGAACCATGAACCAATATACAATGTGGTTTTATCCACATTGTATATTCTGCAAAATTTGATAGTCCATTATAACTCTACGTTACTTGTAGGGATGTAACGATATGAAAATTTCATATCACGGTTATTGTGACCAAAATTATCACGGTTATCATTATTATCATGGTATTATTGGAATTGTGCTCAAAATGTTCAAAAAGTACTAATACACACACTGAAATAATTTAACCAAGTTGTATTAAAAAAAAACAAAAACAAAAAAAACACATAAAATAACATGCACAATGTACTTTCTGTTGGCAGAAACATTCAAATATTAACCCTTAGGGGTCTGAGTCTATTTTGTCTGTTTTTTCAGTATTGATTTTGCCTTTATATACTATATAAACAAATGTTTACTATACTCATGTTTGGTATCTTTTTTTTCAGCACAACTTCATCTACATCATCTGCCTATTATTTTTTTCACTTTAACCTACTATAAAAACATACAAGGACAAAAAAACACTCAAAAAATATGTAAAATCTGATTTGAAAATGTATATACTTTATTGCATAAGTAACACACTGATGTTTAATGAACCTTTTCAAAGACTTTAAAAGTGAATATTGGTTCTAAATATTAGATATATAAAATTAAAATTGTAATAAATTAAAACTATACTCAAATATTGGACATAAAAGTAGATCTTTATATAGGGGTTTTTCCCCCTAAAAGTCATCATCATGATCATCATCAGTCAATTATCATGATAATTAGAATTTAAACGGTAATACTAACTGTCTGCAATTTTACTGCGGTTTATCATCATACCGGTAATCGTTACATCCCTAGTTACTTGTTTATTCTATTCTATTCTATTCTATTCTATTCTATTCTATTCTATTCTTTTCTTTTTTTACTGCATGCTTCTTGTATGCACCAAACCACTGAAGCAAATTCCTACTAATGTGAACCCTGTTTACTTACATGGCAATAAACATGATTCTGATTCTGATTGCTCTGAGAGAGTAACATTCATTCACACAGTGGTTACATAAGCATTCATTCCTGCAAGAAATGCAAAAGAAAAGAAAAGAAAAGAAGAAGAAGTAGAAGTTCAGCGTTTGTGTGCATGACATATTTAACCATGGAGGGATCAAAGTGCAGCAGGTTTGGAAGCAAATCTAAATGCAGACACATGACTTTAGATCATTCTTACATCCCCTGACGCATACAGAAGCCTCCTGGTATTCAGATGGAAGATGTAGAACACAGGTGTCAAACATGCGGCCCGGGGGCCAAAACCTGCCCACCAAAGGTTCCAATCTGACCCGCGAGATGAATTCACAAAGTGCAAAATGCAAAAATGACCCAGAAGATATTAACAGTCAAGGGCATCAAACTAAAAAATAACAGCATATTAACCTAGAAATAATGACTCCAAATTTTCTTCTTGGTTTAATGTGAAAAAAAATCATATGACATTATTCCTATAAATAATGGCAACACCATTTTTTTCTCTTTGATTTATTGCAAAGAACATTAAATTCTGATATCCTTTAATAATAAAACATCAATAACCTGAACAAATATGAACAACCTGAAATGTCTAAAGAAAAATAAGGGCAATTTGAACAATATTCTGCCTGTTTTGTGCCTTGGTAGATCTGATCCATAATACACATGTAGAAATCATAAGTTGAGGCCTAATATTGATCAAATTGTACTTATTTTTCTTCAGAAATTTCAGTTTTTCCCACATCTTTTTTGTTTTGGATAGAAATAGTTTCATCATTTAATGTTATTTTTTGCACTGAAAAATTTGGAGTTGTCATTATTTATAGGTTACTATGCTATTATTTTGCTGGTCCGGCCCACTGGAGATCAAATTGAAAGAAAATGAGTTTGACACCCCTGATGTAGAATGTCTCTGCTCATCTTGGACACAGTGTCTCTTCATTTGCATGACTTCTCTTGAACCCACAACAATAGCATGCAAGACAACAACAGCTCCACCTGCTGGAGGCTGTGTGACTGCCATCCCAGCTGGACTCTTTGTTAAGAATAAACAAGACAAGAGCATCGCATCACTGACAACTTCAATGATGGTCTCAGAAGTGAAAAAGCACAGGAAATCCAACTACTGCAATGTGGCTGTTCACGGTGGAATAACAACATAACATATAGACCCAGAAGAAAGAATCAGGCACAGCGCATACAGAGAAAATAGGTAATAGTAGAAAACTTCCCCTACCTCCTCCACGGTGAGAGGCATGCAGATGCGGTACTCCTTCATCAACATAGTCTCTGCACAATAGGAGATGGAAGAGGAGAAGAAGATGCAGGCTGGTATAGTTCACTGGTGGATGCAATCCTGCGACTCAGTCATTTGATTTCAATAATGTGTTGGGGGGAAAAAAACACATAAACACCCTCACAGAAACCGTCTCCACTTCTGCATCAGCACCTGCAGCGGATCCACGGAGCCTACGTGAGTCTAAACACACACGCACAGTGGGATAGGAGCGCAGGGGGGTCTACAGGACTACAGCAGCCCTGATACTGGAACACACTCCGCTTTCATTCACTGCAGCATTAGGATGCATTTCCCAGTGGAAGTGGACAAAGTTTGCAGAAATCACACCAAACTCCAAAAAAAAAAAAAAAAAAACAAAGCTTAGAACCAGAGGTATCAGCTTCAGCTTCGGAGCCCCTCGCGTCCCGGATAAGGATGAAGTCCACGCTGATGGTCCGGTTCTGCAGACATAACCCTGCTCTGTGTGTGTGTGTGTGTGGTCGGGTTCACTTGGAAGCAGTTTCCCCAGTGTGTGTGTGTCCGTGGATCCGCTCCTCTGAGTTTTCTCCTGACGGTTCAGAGATGCAGTCTGACCGATCTGCGTCAAGTGAGCGGCACACAGATAGGATAGAACCGGAAATACTAGAATGGACCTCACTGTAAAAGGGTCCGGAGGAACCTGGACCAACACTTACCCACGACTGGTGATTATTAGGAAAAGGAAAAAAATGTTCAATACAACTGTAAAGTTAAGCCTATTCTATTCTATTCTATTCTATTCTATTCTATTCTATTCGATTCGATTCTATTCGATTCTATTCGATTCTATTCAAACTTACTGTTTTATTTCTTTCTGCTTCAACCCTCGTTTACATCCTTTATAAACATAGAACTTGAACAAACACATATTTACTACTATTTACTGAGTAAACGTATTAAGTAAAAGTAATCAAAAGTCAATGTTCATACAAGTCAAATATGCAAAAATCAAGCTTTTTAATTGCCTTTTACAGTACCTTCAACACATTCTATTCTATTCTATTCTATTCTATTCTATTCTATTCTATTCTATTCTATTCTATTCTATTCTATTCTATTCTATTCTATTCTATTCTAACTTGCTGTATTATTTCTTTCTGCTTCAACCCTCGTTTACATCCTGTATAAACATAGAACCTGAACAAACACATATTTACTACTATTTACTGAGTAAACATATTAAGTAAAAATAATTAAAAGTCAATGTTCATACAAGTCAAATAAGCAAAAATGAAGCTTTTTAATAGCCTTTTACAGCTACATACCTTCAACACATTCTATTCTATTCTATTCTATTCTATTCTATTCTATTCTATTCTATTCTATTCTATTCTATTCTATTCTAACTAACTGTATTATTATTTCTTTCTGCTTCAACCCTTGTTTACACCCTTAAATGCAGAGGTGGGACTATTGGACTCTTTATTTTTAAGCATAATGTGAAACAAGTTAAATACAATATATATATTTTTTAAACATTAAACATTACAATAAGTCTTTCATTTATAAGCATAGAACTTGAACAAACACATATTTACTACTATTTACTGAGTAAAAGTATTAAGTTAAAGTAATTAAAGTCAATGTTCATACAACTCAACTAAGCAAAAGTTAAGCTTTTTAATGGCTTATTACAGCTATGTGCCCACAATACATTCTATTCTATTCTATTCTATTCTATTCTATTCTATTCTATTCTATTCTATTCTATTCTATTCTAGTCTAGTCTATTCTATTCTAGTCTATTCTATTCTAACTTACTGTATTATTTCTTTCTGCTTCAACCCTTGTTTACATCCTTAAATGCAGAGGTGGGACTATTGGACTATTTATTTTAAGCATAATGTGAAACTAAATACAATGACTTTTTTTTAACATTAAACATTAAAATAAGTCTGTCATTTCTAAACATAGAAGTTGAACAAACACATATTTACAAATATTTACTGAGTAAAAGTATTAAGTAAAAGTAATTAAAAGTCAATGTTCATACAACTAAATAAGCAAAAATTAAGCTTTTTAATGGCCTTTTGCAGCTACATACCTTCAACACATTCTATTCTATTCTATTCTATTCTATTCTATTCTATTCTATTCTATTCTATTCTATTCTATTCTATTCTATTCTATTCTAACTTACTGTATTATTTCTTTCTGCTTCAACCCTTGTTTACACCCTTAAATGCAGAGGTGGGACTATTGGACTATTTATTTTAAGCATGAGGTGAAACTAGTTAAATACAATATATTTTTTTAAACATAAAAATAAGTCTTTCATTTCTCAGCATAGAACTTGAACAACCACATACTTGCTACTATTTACTGAGTAAAAGTATTAAGTAAAAGTAATGAAAAGTCAATGTCCATACAACTCAAATAAGCAAAAATTAAGCTTTTTAATAGCCTTTTACAGCTACCTACCTTCAAAACATTCTATTCTATTCTATTCTAGTCTATTCTAGTCTAACTAACTGTATTATTATTTCTTTCTGCTTCAACCCTTGTTTACACCATTAGATGCAGAGGTGGGACTATTGGACTCTTTATTTTTAAGCACAATGTGAAACAAGTTAAATACAATACATTTTTTTAACTTTAAAGATTAAAATAAGTCTCTCATTTGTAAGCATAAGGCCAGAGTCATAAGGAACTTGAACAAACACACATTTACTACTATTTACTTAGTATTAACTAAAAGTCATTAAAAGTAAAATAAGCAAAAATTAAGCTTTTTAATTCCCTACAACTACATGCCATCAACACATTCTATTCTATTCTATTCTATTCTATTCTATTCTATTCTATTCTATTCTATTCTATTCTATTCTGAAGATTCAGAGCCCATATTCCTAAAGATTCTTAGTGCAAAGAGTTGCTCCTGGTGTCCAAATTCTAAGAAAATTCTTAGAATCATGATGTTTTCTTAGAATTTCCCCTAAAAATGAAGAGTATCCTAGTAAAGAGAAAAGCTATTCCTTAAGAATCCTAGCCCTTAAAAGAGCTCCTAAGGTGAGATCTGTTAAGAGTAGAGAAGAGGACTTTTAAGGGGTTTAGGAGTTCCCTAAGCAGAGGACAAAATGGCCGATGGAAGAGGCAGGAGGGATATTCTAAAACACTGGATGACAGTGAATTAATTAAACACTACAGATTGGATCGTGCAGGAATCGTGTTTGTGGTTGATCTCATTAGAGAGGCTCTTACTTCTCCAACCCAACGCCACAATGGAATACCACCTTAAATGAAAGTCATCACAACACTGAGGTATTTTACAACAGGGAAAATGCAGCAGTGCAGCAGTGATGACTTGGGTTTGTCACAACCCTCCATCAGCAGGGTCACCAACCAAACACTGACAGCATTGTCACAACCTCATATTGTGAGACAATTTGTTTCATTTCCACTGGATGCCCGCACTTTACAAGCTCACAAAAGGGCATTTATGGACATCACAGGATGTTGTGGATGTAATCGATGGCCCCAGTACCAAAATTGAGTTCAAATGTTGAAAGTTGAAAGTGCAAAAATGACCAGAATGCCAATTAATATGAGCAAATAAATTTAACGATCACTATGTGAATACTGTGCACGTGTGCCTGAGTTTTTTCACACATTTTGTAGGATAATTTTAAAGTATAGCTTACTATTCATTTAACAGATATTTTCTTTTATGTGAAATATTATTTACAATTACACAGTCTTAAGAAATAAGATTAGATTCTATGATTAAGTTTATCAATATGAGGCCCATTATCACCACAAGTATATTGTTTTCTAGCTTTTAGGATCAACCAATCACAGCTTTTGAAATGATGACTCGTACCTAGCAGCGGGGTGAACCACACCTCCTCACTAAGACAGGAATTTCTGTCCATTCCTTGCTCAGAGTTCTCTGGGAGTGTTGTGGAATCACTCCTAAGCTAAGACTCCTTGCTAGGAGTTTTTAGGTTACGTTAGGAATTCTGTGAGAGGATTCTCAGAATCTTTAGGAATATGGGCCCAGTTCTTTTTCACTGTATTGTTATTTCTTTCTGCTCCAACTGTCATTTGCACCCTTAAATGCACAGATGAAACTATTTTTTTTTTTTTTTAAGGCATAATGTGAAACTAGTAACATTAATAATAAAAATAAGCCTAAGCTTTATAAGCATGAGACCAGCATTTCACAGCTAAGTCATTCTGATTGCATCTAAATAAATAAATGAGGAGATCATGTTTTCTTTCTGCCCAGTTTCCTTATATCAGTATAATGAGGCCTCATTTGATATAATCTAGTTACATACCACATGTGCATATGTTTACATAATTGTATTTGGTTTCATGCAGAATTCACTGTTGATTTTCACACAACAGATGAACTAATGTGGTTCTGATCCACTGTTGCTGACTGAGGCTCTGAGAAATGTCCAGTTTGAGCAAAAAGTGTCCACTTATGATTATACAATATTTGCTTTTGAGTAATACACTCTTAAAACTAAAAAGTAAAAAGAATTTTCCATGTTTCTCTGCATTAATAAAGATAATATTTTACTTTTTTTAAACCTCTATTTCTGTTAGTGTCTTAAAGCGGCTTAAGAAAAATGCAGTACCTCTAAAAACCGGTAGATGTCACTATATCTCTTCATTTCAGTTAAGAGTTCAGCTGCATAAAAAAGACCACAGAGCTTTTTTTTAATGCATATATTACCTTGTATTTCAATATAAAGTATACAGAAGTGTTTGTTTGTTTATTTATTTATTTACTTTCTTATTTCCTCAAGAGATAAACTTAGATGAATTTAAATGTCCAAACAGAAGAAGTTTGGTGTGTCAAACTTTCACTGAATGAAAACCACTTATCAGTTTTGCATTAGACAGTAGTGATCTCACTGTGCTGTCAATTATGTGTCCTGGGAATGATAAAAATAAACTATTTCCTCCTGTGTTATATAGAAATGAAAAAGAAATTACCATGTTTGAACTCAAGAGGGTGCAATACACTCACATGTGTTGACATACACATTTCCAACATTGTGAGTGTCAGGAAACAAGACAGCAGAGGCACCAGTACACTGATTTTTTTGAGCTCAATACATTAAAATTCAAGCCTGCCCACAACCGCAGATATAACACAGTTTATGTGCTACAGGGGAAAAAAATACTGTCACTCTTATACCAAATGCTAAGATGTAAACATGCAATTTAAAACATTGTTCTCAATTAGTGGAGATTATTAGGTATTTTAAGAACATCATAAAGTTTGGATTAAATACAAAATATATACACTAAGACAAAATCAGACATATGTGAATGAATGTTAAGTCCGGGCATTTAAAGTCACTGTGTTCCCTTGGTTTTTATGCGCCTGGTAAAACAGTTTGTGCAAGACATTAACCTTAATTTTTTTTTTTTTTTTTTTAACTTGCAAGAAGACATCCACAGAATTCATCTGTAAATTGATGTTAAAAATGTCGCTAAGCTGTTTGCTGACACAATCCATATCTTTTCACACAGACTTGTAGCTGGAATAAACATATTTATTTTTCATATTTATTTCAGCTGGCATCAGACTGTCAGCACAGCACCGAGGAGAAACTGTTGCTAAGAGACCTGGCTTCCTCGCCTCTTGCCGTTCAACATCATTAGCTGGCCTTTACTGTCATTTTCCTAACCTCTCAGCCCAGTCGCTCCTCTGGCACCGAGAAAAGGAACACGTTTCAACTGTTCTCCGTTGTTTTTGGGGGGGTTATTCTGAAGCCAAAATTAATAAGAACTTTATTAGAACCATCAATCAGGGTAAGAAAACGTTGGTATTAGATGGGCATCACAGGCCAGTTTAATGATTGTATTACTGAACGTTCAGGTGAAAGAGGAGGGGAGGGGGTTTGGTTTAGATGGGGGTGGAGGCCTTTTATGCGTCATTTGTGTTACCAGGGAATTTCTTGCCACTTTAGTAGGATGGAATTTCATCCATATAAAATCCAACAGTGAGCCGTTGCTTTTCTAAATGGTGTGTTCAGTGCACAAACTGAGGATTTTGGAACAGCGTTTCCTATGATTCTGTTATTGCTTGGCAGAGAATTTGACAGTGGGCTGTTCTTTTCATTTTATTCTTGTCCTACTGAGGGTACATTAGAGGACACTCAAAACCTGTGACCGATTCTAAAAAGATTTTGGATCTCAAATTTAAGGCTTACTTTATCTATAGACATAGCAGCTTTTGTTTTAGTTCGCTTAATAAAACCTGAGCATAAGAATGAATGTCTGAACCTCAGTCAGATGTAAGATTGTCTTAAACCATCAAGTGTCAGTTCCCAAATAACTCTTTCACTATATTTATCCTTTCTTAAGTGATTTATCAGCATTTATTGCAATATTATCATCCATATTTTGCATTTTTTCAGTGTAAATCATGTTTTTTTTCTACATTTAATTCACTGATTATGTAGATGTTCATTAAAGCTCAGAGTAAATTCATAAGTTATTATATCAGAAACAGAGAAAACTGAAGAAAAAGTTTCTTGTTCAGCAAAGATATCATTAACTGAACATAAAAATAAGTGTGTCCATCCACTGTCATTGATCCAACTCCATGAGTTTTACTGGTCAATCAATGTTGTAGAAGATGACAGTGTTTCCACGTTCACTATGGAGCCTCTGAATGTTCAAATGGGTCATATGTGATGACCATGAAAAAAAGAAAAATTGCATTTTACACCAATTATTTACATGTATTGATAGGATTAGAGGATTAACAGTGATTAAACTTTCTATACCAGCAAATGATTTTGGTTGCCAGTTGATGTTTGGGTTTTTATGGGTTGAGGAGCATTGACTCATAAAGACCCGGTGCTATTTTTGTGTCAGTTCCCAAATGAATCTTTCTTAAGTGATTTATCAGCATTTATTGTAATATTATCATCCGTATTTTGCATTTTTTCAGTGTAAATCATGTATTTTCCTATATTTAATTCTCTGATTATGTAGATGTTCATTAAAACTCTGAGTAAGATTCATACGTTATTATATTAGAAACAGAGAAAACTGAAGAAAAATTGACTTGTTCAGCAAAGATATAATTAACTGAACATGAAAACAAGTGTCTCCATGCACTGTCATTGATTCAACTCCATGGGTTTTACTGGTGAATCAGTGTTGTAGAAGATGACAGTGTCTGAACCTCTGAACGTCCAAATGGGTCATATCTGATGACCATGAAAAAATGACGAACTGCATTCTACACTAATTATTTA
Organism: Sphaeramia orbicularis; assembly: GCF_902148855.1. Lineage (NCBI taxonomy): Eukaryota > Metazoa > Chordata > Actinopteri > Kurtiformes > Apogonidae > Sphaeramia > Sphaeramia orbicularis. Next base: position 31,806,251 of record NC_043964.1, on the reverse strand, counting down.
CATGTATTGATAGGATTAACCCTTTCGTGCATAGTGGTTACTACAGTGGACAGTTATTCAAAGCTGTTCTCTTGTATATTCATGGATTTTGTTGTTTTAGTTCCATATCAGCTAACACATAGGGCGCTCATGCATCATCCCACGCACTGCAATTAGTACCATTACTGTAACTTTGCTGTTCTTGATAAACCTGATCTGCAGTAACATGTTTGGGTGTAAATCAATTGCTTGTTATTGTTACTAGACTGTAATTACCAAGACAAAAAAGTTTTTTTTTTTTTTGCATATTATCTCCATGAAGTGAGTAATGACTGTATAACAGTATGTTAAAATGTCAGAAAACATCAGATTCAGATCAGAAATACATGTTTCTTTGCTTCAAAAATTAAATGCATGGTGTCCAGCTGAGTGGACATTTTTGCAACTTTTTGAAATCATGTAAAAGCTCAGTAAGCTTAAAGTTTAGGGTTATTACATCAAAAATAGAAAAAAAACTGAAGAAAAAGAGACTTATTCTGTAAAATATATCTTTAACTGAATATAAACCAAATGTGTTCATTCACTGTCATTGATCAAACTCCATGGGTTTTACTGTTGAATCAGTGTTGTAGAAGATGACGGAGTTTCCACGTTCACTGCAGAGCCTCTGAACGTCCAAATGGGTAATAACTGATGACCATGGAAAGATGATAAACTGCATGTTACACCAATTATTTAAATGGGTTGATATTATTAGTGGATCAACAGGTATTTAACAGCCTAGATCAGTAGATGCTTTGGTGGCCAATGGCTGTTTGGATCTTTATTATGGGTTAATTTTCAACTTGTTTGTTTTTCATTAACCTTGAACTCTAAGTAGGTGAAATGCAGTCAGCACGGTACCAGTTAACTTGAAATGCTTTCATGTTGCCGATTAAAAAGCTATAGCATTGTTTCCAAGCCCAGTATGAAATAGTGAACCATTAACTACCATGAATGTGGGAAATGGGCCTCTACAGAGCTGTGAATGGAGGGCAGTTCATTAGATGAGATGGGTGAAGAAATGGCTGAAGAGTGTGAGGTGATTATGTCATAACTTGGAAAACGTGGAGGGTGCCATTCTCAGCTGTGTGGGTTTTCACCACAGAGATTCACACACAGATAATACTGCCACTCATCACCATATGATACAGGCACAGACACACAAACACTCACCACACACACACACACACACACACACAACACACACACACACACACACACACACACACGCACACATATACAGGGTGGGGAAGCAAAATTTACAATGAACATTTAGTTGTTTTTTCTCAGCAGACACTACGTCAATTGTTTTGAAACCAAACATATACTGATGTCATAATCATACCTAACACTATTATCCATACCTTTTCAGAAACTTTTGCCCATATGAGTAATCAGGAAAGCAAACGTCAAAGAGTGTGTGATTTGTTGAAAGCACTCGTCACACCAAAGGAGATTTCAAAAATAGTTGGAGTGTTCATAAAGACTGTTTATAATGGAAAGAAGAGAATGACTATGAGCAAAACTATTATGAGAAAGTCTGGAAGATACTATTAAAGAAGAATGGGAGAAGTTGTCACCCGAATATTTAAGGAGCACTTGCGCAAGTTTCAGGAAGCGTGTGAAGGCAGTTATTGAGAAAGAAGGAGGACACATAGAATAAAAACATTTTCTATGATGTAAATTTTCTTGTGGCAAATAAATTCTCATGACTTTCAATAAACTAATTGGTCATACACTGTCTTTCAATCCCTGCCTCAAAATATTGTAAATTTTGCTTCTCCACCCTGTATATACATACATAAAAACAATCCTACACCTGAGATGAGTTCTTTTAAATCACTTTCTAAGAAGCAATTAGTGAGGTCAGGTGGCACTGGGGAGATGAGAACTGGTGTCAACAGTAACACTGATGGCAATTTGAAGAAAGAACAACTTTGAGGGAATTTATAAGGTGACAAAGTTTGTCTTCAGGTAAATTGCAGTCTGTCTGTTGCTGTGCTGGGACTGTCAAAACAGCGCTTTCTCAGGCAGCACCTGTACTTCTGATGTTGCCACATCTCCAAAGGGACCTGACTGAACTTCGGAGTGCAAGCATATTAATTAACAGAGATTAATAGATGTCCACCTTGTGCTACATTATGAATTCTTTATATGTTAATAAGATAATGCTCATGTTTTTCCCAGTTAATTCCAACAATGTATGTTTAACCTATAAAGACCCAGTGCTACTTTTGTGGCAGTTCCATAATATTTTTTTCTCTACACATTACATTTCTTAAGTGATTTTTCACCATTTATTATAATATTATCCTCTATTTTTTGTGTTTTTTCAGTGTAAATCATGTTTTTTTTCTATATATCTAATTTAGTTATTATGTAAATGTTCCTAAAAGCTTATATGAAAATTGAAGATTATTATATCAGAAACAGAGAAAAGGGAAGAAAAAGTGACTTTAAAAAAAAACCCATCATTAACTGAACATAAAATAAGTGTGTCCATGCACCGTCATTGATCCAACTCCATGGGTTTTATTGTTAATAAATTTTGTAGAAGATGACAGTGTTTCCACATTCACTACCGAGCCTCTGAACGTCTAAATGAATCATATCTTATGACCATGAAAAGATGACAAACTGCATTTTACACCAATTATTTACATGTATTGATAGGATTAGAGGTTCAACAGTGATTAAACTTTCTATATCAGTAAATGATTTTGGTGACCAGTTATTGTTTAGATCTTTATGGGTTAAGGAGCATTGACCCATAAAGACCCAGTGCTATTTTTGTGTCAATTCCCAGATGAATCTTTCTCAGCAAAGATTTCATTAACTGAACATAAAAACAAGTGTGTCCATCCACTGTCATTGATCCAGCTCCATGAGTTTTACTGGTGAATTAATGTTGTAGAAGATGACAGTGTTTCCTTGTTCATTACAGAGCCTCTGAACGTCCAAATGGGTCATATCTGATGACCATGAAAAGATGACAAACTGCATTTTACACTAGTTATTTACATGTATTGATAGGAATAATGATTCAATGGGTATTAAACATTTTAGATCAGCAGATGCTTTAGTTGCCCGTGGCTGTTTGGGTCTTTAAGGGTTAAAGCACTTTCCGATAGAATATTCATGAAAAATACAAAAAAGACAAGCACCATGGAAATAAAGTGTTACAACCCTTTTAAATGTTTAATATAGAATTTCAATATGTGGAAAAAATTACTAAAAATCACTCACAAATGCTTTTCTTCTGTTCCTGTATCTGTATTCATCCTTATCAATCATGCAGATGCAACCTTTGAAAGCAGTGATTGACGCTTCGATGTCAGGACTGTTTCCATGGATACACTGATATCTAATCCATTTTCTAGTGCTTGTCTCAAACCCAAACATGTAGTGGTGCTTCAGGGCCATCATTACTTTAAAAAAAAAATGCACCAATCCCACAAACGAGGCATCCATAATGCGTCTTTTTATTCAGGTAATTTCAGACTTCCTATTTCCCAATCGAGTGGGTCAGACAGCCATCTAGGTGTCATGCACATTTCATTTAGAGCAGAAGATTGTCTCTTGCATAATGTATAATGAAATCTGAACTTATTGCTAGTGGAGAGAGATTGCTGTGAGAAATGTGGCATCTTTTTCCATCTTGGGGCTCAGCTTGCATTTCTCCTTGAAGATTAAACGACAAGCGCTCAATATCACAGCTATTACAGTGTGATATTTGTAGGGAGCAGAGCGCTTTGAGATGTATATGTATGTGCATACATGTTTGTTTCATCCACATGTGTGTGTCTGTGTGCATGTGCTTGTGTGCGAGGCCATGTGTGCTAAAATTGCAGGTTTTTACAGGCGTAATATTTTTGCTTTGTCACAGTGGCTGCAGTGCTTTTTAGGCCTTCTGATTACCCCCCACTCGCAGCAAAGCGGCTGCCTCCATGTCACTATGGAGACACCGGTTGCTATACATCAGCCAATCATGGCAGAGTAGGAGATGTTTAAAAGCTGTCAGTTCAAAGAGTTTGGTGTAAGCCTAGGAAGTTTATCAGGCTTTCTGTCTCTAAATGTTCAACTCCATTGATTGGTTCCATTTTAAATTATTATTATGTATAGAAAAGTTATTACCAAATCCACTTGAAGCAGGACTATTGTTGTCCGGGTGAAATAAATGAATATAACCTCCACACAGTGTTCAATAAATAATGACAGACTAGACACAAGTAGTTCAGTTAGAAATTAAAATTCACCCAATTTTAAGATAAAAAAAAAAAAAAATCTCATAGATCAGCCTCTGTTGTATATTCTGATGCTTTAGTCTGTTTGATACTGTGTATCTATTATCCAGTGAATACAGATCAGATGACAACAAATGATCAGCCTGATATAAAGTCTGATAATTTGAGATGAAAAATGAGTGTTTTTTTTTTTTTTCTTCATCTTTTCAGGTTAGGTTAAATTTGACAATAATGTAACACATCTGTTCCATCTCCAGACTGTGCTGTCGTCTGTTGTTTAACCAAGGCCAGTGGTAGCTGAGTAAAACTGAGGTCATCTTAATCTAAGTATTAGAAAGGCCTTATGTAGTAGTTCTACCTTCAAATATCAAAAATGGCCTGCAATTCTCTTTAGTGTTGAGAATAAAGAGCTCTGAAGTTATGCCAAATGTGTCAATGTATTTGATTGTATAGATATGGAATGAATGTATTCATACAGATAGAACAGTAGATTTATGTGACCACTAGAGGGTGTAGTGAGTCATCCTGCCAGTCTCCCATGGTGAGTTAAACTAAAGGCAAAGACACACCAACCCAATTTTTGGCGGTCAGACGTCATTAGGCAGTCTGGCGAGGTCAGTGACATAAGCCTGGTCAGTGTGTTCTCTGTGATCGGCCGTCATTAATGCCGTCGCCAGTCTTTTCGGCCAAATCAACATGCGTAATCAGCCACTACTATCATTCAGTCAGACCAATCTGATTGGTGGAGGAATAGTCCTTGACTAGTGAATCAGTGCACAAGAAGTTTCCATGTGAATACAGCTATGCCAAGGTACTTCACACTATTATTGTCTTCTATAATAGTCCATTCACTGCTCATATCGTATCTGAATGAGTGCCAGTCAGTGTTGACTATGGACTTCATTCATTCCATGAAGTGAACACGTTTACCATTGTTAGCAGAGTGCAATTTCTCCTTAGTTTTCACCTGCGACATCTTTCTTCTTTCACAAGAAGAAGCCCGAGAGCTGACAACACCAGGTATCTTCTCATTACTAGCCAGCTGTTCAACAAGTACAACAACAACAACCCCTTCTTCTTCTAGACTGTTCAACCCTCTCTGCTGACGACAATGACTGACGACAGTGAACTCTGTCTTTAGAGAGATGTTCCGTCATTTTCCGGTTTTGCGTGTTGCACAAGTAGTCAATTTTTTAGTAAGTAAGTAAGTAAGTAAGTAAGTAAGTAAGTAAAGCTTTATTTATATAGCACTTTTTAAAACAACATGTTACAAAGTGCATCACATAAAGGGGAGGTAGATCAAATCAAATCAAATTTTAAGCCAGTTTACAGAAACCCAACAGAATCCTCCAGGAGCAAACACTTATGACTGGTGACAGTGGCGAGGAAAAACTTCCCTTTAACAGGCAGAAACCTGGAGCAGACCCAGACTCCTGAAGGATGGACGTCTGCCTTGGCCAGTTGGGGTTAAAGAGAGAAAGTAAAGGAGGAGAAAAGAGAGAGCGATAGAGATAGAGAGAGACTGGGGGAGAGGGGGGAGGTAGGAGGTAGGGGGAGACGCATGCACAGATAACTGAACTAGAACATGTATAGAACAGTATAATAAACACTATCGTAACTATATGGATAAATGAGTGATGACAATAAAGGTGGAGAGAGGCAGGACCACAGCAGCAGGTCCAGAGATGATCTTAGGAAAACCTGTGAAGATCCAGGGAAAACCAGTGATGATCCTGGGAAAACCTGTGAGGTGATAAAGCACAGAGACTCCAGGGAAGAAGTCAAGTCAGTAAATTTGGTGTGTTCTTGTCGGGGAGACGGAAGCCAACTAATTATTCAGGCTACCTTTTCTGGTGACGATCGGCAGTCGAGTTGGTGTGTCTTCGCCTTAACACCACAGGGCCTTTGAGCAACGCATCAGAAAGTGACCAGATTGGATGAGAACCACTAAGAAGCAACTTTTAGATTTTAAGAAAGGACTCCGTGATAAAAGCCAGACGCACTGTTGTTGTTTTCACCATTGAACACGTAGATTGATGCTGAAATCAAGGCACTTCTACTACATGTTTGTGTTTGATTATGAGGTTTATGAAGGTATAAAGTTACTATCTGATGTTATTATCTCCGTTCACTGTTTGTCGACTTATGATTCAGACTAAACTGCGACAGTTCTGACCTTGTTTGGATGATTCCAAACAGATCATTCTTGCTATTGACGACACACACCACGCTGAAAACTGATATTTGTGGTTTTACTGTGACTGTTTTCTGTCTAAAAAACAGAGCTTAGCTAACAGTTGATGTAAACTCTCAGCTGATGCAAAACCCAGTGTAATTGTAACTGACTGTCAAAATAATGACTTTTTGTTTGAAGAAGAACTTGATAATATCAGCTTTATACGTTATTCAGTGGATACATAAAATTGATTCGTCTGTGGGTTTTGTTGTCTTAAGTCTGTTCTAGTTCTAGTGCTGTTGAGAGTTTGGAATATAAATACTATACAGAACCACTTTAAGAAAGAAAGAAAGAAAGAAAGGACAGAGAAAAAACAGGAGAAGAGATGACAGAGCATATGGAGTTCAAATACCAAAGGTGTGAGAGAGAGAGAAAAAAAAAAGTGATGGGAAAGGTGAGTTAATGATCCTTTCGATGCAGGCTAATGAGTTCATCTGTGGGGCGCGAACATTCTGTCTAGTCTGTGATGATAGTTAGACACACATACTCCCTGTCTACTTTTTTACCTGTTAGTGGGAAAAAGGACGCCCTGTGCATTATTTCCTGCAGTACTGGTTGTTTAAAATTTGTATTTAAGTGTTTATTCACAAGCTAAAACTATTACTGCCTCTCATATAGGCCTTGTTGATTCTAATTGCCTCAAAATGTGAACTTTCTTTCCATTAACTTTTGATTTAATCCGGTCCTTAATCACATTGTCTTGGGTTGTTTTCGCTCTGTTATGGATTTGTACAGAGGAACCCTGTGAGAATGTCATATACTTAAATCCTGCTAATAAAAGGTTTCCAAATGAGGACTTGTTTTCATCGCTTTGCATCACTGATCTTTCACTGCTTTCCAAATTACCTCTGAAATTACATTTGTGTATATGGAGCTGATGTGGCAGGCAGGCAGCGGTGACGTTGGCGGTGGAGTGCATTGCTGCCATCTCCCAGGTGTAAACAGTGTGTTGTCTTTGATAGCCTGGCTCACTCACCTGCGTCAGCCTCGAATACAGTGGATTAATAATGTAGGCGCCTTTCTCCCCTAAGGACCGTCACCGATTAGATGGAAATCAGCCGCTTCAATTAGACATACTATAAACATCACGCATGCATGAGAGCAAACACACAAAGAAAATCCATCCAGTCACATGCAAATCTTACCATTACTTTCTACAGTCATTTTTCCATTGACCCTCAAACTGCATGAATATAACTTACACATAAAAATTTGCCGAATGGAAAAACGACAATTTCGCCAAAATCCTCGTTATTGATGAAAAGTGTTTGTACCGGCAAGAGGTGGTTTTTCGGGCGTAGTGAAAATGATATATCGCAAAAAACTACCTTTTTCTGCAACTAGAGTCACGCAAATAAAAAAAAAAAAAAACAAACCACATGTTGATGGATGTTACAACAAGTGAAGAAGAAGAGTTTTAAAAGAAACATGGCGTGGTATGTGTGGACACACCAGGACACCGAATCATTTTTTAAATTTAGTACGGGATAGAGGGGTAATATATAATAATAATAATGAATATATCTGTAAATCAGCATGATATTTATGTTTTTCGCCATGTTTATGGAATGACGCCTTGTGTCATTTCATGATGATAATGAATAAAAAAATTACAATTTCGCCAAAATTCTCATTTTTTGATTAAAAATTTTTGCACTAGCAAGAGGTGGTTTTTCAGGCGTTGCAAAAATGATATATGACGAAAAACTGCAATGGAAAGATCTTTTTCCACAACTAGAGTCATGTGAATAATAATAATAATAATAATAATAATAATAATAATAATAATAATAAAAATGCATGTTGACAGATGTTACAAGAGAAGAAGAAGAGTTTTAAAAGAAACATGGAGCAGTATGTGTGTGGACACACCAGGAAACTGAATCATTTTTGAATTTAGTACGGAATAGAGGGGTAATATATAATAATAATGAATATCAGTACATCAACATGATATTTACGTTCGTCACCATGTTTATGGAATGACTTCTTGTGTCATCTCGTGATAGTAAATAAACAAATTATCGCATTTGTGATTTAATGGAAAAGCTGACATTATGCACTTCTGTTTTTCTGACATTTAGTAAATATCTGTAAAGTTTTGCACAGATGTCCAATGGAAAAGCCACTTATGATATGTCTTTTTTTCATGAATTACATCTTCTAAAGGTTTAAGATGGCACAGAATATTTTTGTCTCAACAAATATTTGGGAATTTTCACCAGTAAAAAGGCATATCAGATTAGAAAAAATCTCATTTGCCACAGCCTGACACCTGTACGCTTCAATTTTACCTCATAGAAAGTGATGAGCGTGGATGATTATTTTACACAGCAACAAAGTCCTCTAGGTGAAGGTAATATGAACATGTTCGTATGTCTGCCAGTGCTTCTGTCAGGGCCAATTTGTCATTTTAGGTACACTTTGTAAGCAGAGTAAGCGTTGGCTCAGGTGTGAAGGGGATATCAGGAGTGACTGTAAAGTTGCCAGAGTTAGCAGATGATACACAACGTTGCTATGAAACTGTTGTTTCTGGATGAAGCTACTTGGAAATCCTCACCCGACATATGCCAGTACAACTAATCCAAATAGTTTGTTAAGCAGTACAAGTACATGACTACTAGTTCACAGAAAAATATGAAGCCTTCATCAATTAAAAATCTGTGTTTGAAGGATTCAGACATAATCCAGATTACTCTCTGATGAAGTAGATATAAAGTCCATGGTTCAATTCCAGGTCTGAGTGACCTTTGTTGCCTGTCGTTCCTCTCTCTGTGCTCTTATTTCCTGTCTCTTTTTTTCCTACTCCACCAAATCAAACATAGAACTGGCATCGCTATCGACACTGTGCCCTTTTCTCTACCCAACACAACAACATGATCCATCATCTCTTCACTCTCTGTCATTCTCAAAATGCCCAAAATTAAAATGTATTTATATATCTAAAAAACTAAAATCCCTATTTGCTGTGTGAAATATATTTGGATTGCAGTACTTATTCAGCTAGGCTCCTATTGTGTTGAATGTCACAACTCTGTAAATAGAAAAACCATTGCAGACCACAAAATGTCAAGGATAGTGTTTGTGTCTTTCCAAGGCCTGAAAAATTGTGGACAAATTTAAAATGCAAAAATTAGGTTGTGTTGACAGAAAGTACAAGGAATGTGTAAAAATATCACCTTAGAGAGAGAGACAGACAGATGGAGTTAAATTCATGTAAAACAGGGAACTAGGCACACGTTGCACTCATAGCTGTGACGCACAAACTTGATGCAAATTGAGACAAAGTAAAAATAAAACCAGTGCCAAACTAGGATTGATTATGTGTGGGCGGACAACCAGCGGAAAAAGCAACATGATAGAAAAGAGAGCAATAATCTCATTCACGTTCTATTTATTTAATTATATGCACTCTGACAACTTTTGTTAACCCTGAAGCAGCTTGTTATGAAGAGGAAATGTCCTTTAGTCATGGTTACCGTGCTGCGGTCGTGGTAACCGAGGAGGCTGAGGGATGGCCAATGAATGTGATGTGAGCATGTCAAAGTGAATCAGTCCAGAGCTGGATGAGAGCGGCAGTGTCAGTGTCAGCTCCAGTAACACACAGCTTTGAAGGCCTGGAGAGGAGAAACTGCTGTGTTGTGCTTGACCCCAGACCTTTGTGTTTTAGGAAAAACCTGAGGTGAACATCTGAGCCAGGGGAGAGCGGGGTTGAATTTTGCCTATTTTTGCTTATCCACATGCAAATGAATAACAGAAGCGTTCTCCTTATAAAAAAAACAAAACCAAACAAAAACCACAGTGATTTTAACAATTAAGCCATTCTCTTCAGGGAGCAGTGCTGTTACTATTGGGCCCTTTTCTCCACCCTTCAATCCCTCTCTTCTTCTCTTTCTATCACTCTCTCTGTTCCATTCTTCCTCTCTCAGTCGCCATGGAGACTATGAAGCGCTTACCAAATAGAACGCATATACTGTATAATGAGAAAGAATTGAAATTAAGATTGAGAAAACTTTGGCTGTACTTATGTGCTTTACTCCCACGTCGCCCATGAGTCACCGGGCTGCATGATGGAGATGAGAGCTTTTACCGAGCAAGTGAGGAAAAACTGTCATTCCGCCAGCGTCATTGAAAGGTACAATTAGCCCATGAGCTGCACTTTTTTTTTTTTTTTTTAATATCATTTATATTTTTAGATGTAGTAATTTAAAAAAAAAAAAAAAAAAAAAAAACTCTTGTGAATTTTCATTTCGTGGCTTCTTTTTTTACCTCTGCTGCAAAAATTTAGATTTACATGAAAGCTAAAAAAAACAGCTTAAGTACAGTTGTTGCTGCTTTCAGGGAAATCTGGGTTTATTTATTTATTTTTCTTTTGTGCTCCCACATATTATTACATTTTTCTGTTCTCAAACTGCAGCCCCTTGCCATGTTTGCTGTTTGATTCCAGAATGGGAGACAATTTTTTTTTTTTTTTTGCTCAGTGACTCTTTATTCTCACATGTTGTAAATTCAAATCAATTTTCTTTCAGCCTCTTGCGCTGAGGAAAAGTTGAATATCTGGATTAAACAAAACAAAACAAAATAGGACTGGCCTGTTTTGTATTTTCTCAGATGATGAAATTCATTTTAATTGTTTAGTTTCACATAACATGTCAGAAGAAAATAACAAGCTGCTATTACCGCTGTCACTGCTTGCATCACTTTATAAATGTCTTTCCACTTTTCCAACGTCTTATTGGGTCTTATTCAAAAGGGAAGAAAAACACAACTAAAATAGCAGAAAAGTCAAGGTGAGAGCGAGAGAGAGAGCTAAGTAAAAGAAAAGAAATCACAGTCATATCATAACTGTGTGCCAAAAGCTTATGCCATCACCACAAACTACACCGTTGTCCCCATGATTACTTTGTCAGTGTGATGACCATTCATTTTTTCTTTTCCGGTCTCTGCTCTATTACGTAAGATTAAAAAAAAAAAAAAAACATAATGGCAGTCCTCAAATCTATTTTTCCATGAGGGCCTGACTGAATAACACCCCCATGCTCATCATTCTTAGCAATTGTTTCCTGTGAGTGCGTGTGTGTTTTCAGCAATTATTGCCTGACCTTTTCTTCCACCTCTCCTTCCTATTGATTGTGAAAACAGACTAAGATTAATAATTCACAAAAACAGTGGGAGTTTTGACTACTCTTGTTGCCCATGGCAGCAGGACCAAAGCATGTTTGCATGTGTGTGTTTGTGTGAATCTACTTGCCTGTAAATTGTTGTCGTGCACAGTGATCTTGAGTGTAATTGCAGGCAGAGTTATATTTGGAAAATGCATATTCATACAAACTAAATCCATGTGATCTTTGAAGTTATATTTCCACTCTCATCATTGTTGATAGAGTTATAAGAATTGTACAATATGGGTCCTTATGTGTTTAATCATTTACACACTCACACTATATAATCTCATTTTGTCTTAGACTGATTGTAATCAGGTGTGATGGCATATAATCAGTGGTGTAGTGGGCCCTGGAGAAGTGGATATACTCTCAATTTTTGCCTTTTTTTTTTTTAAAGTAGTCCAGAAAAAACACCCTGTTTTAGAAACAGTGAAATGTCAGACTATTCTATTTAGTTTACCCAAAAATCTGTCAGTAGAATTTGCTCATTATTATACAATTATCATGACTTGATCAGGAGCAGTTTATAGGTATTACTGGTCACACAAGCAGCTGCATGAATGTACAGTAAACATATTCAACATGAGGCAAACATAGGATAACGTTAGCCTATCATAACGTTAGCCTACTCATACAGTTTAACTATTGGTGACAAAATCTCTAAATGTGCAGTCATATGGTCAGTAGTTTAAAACAGAGACTCATTCTGAAACCACCTTAACCCTTTAACTGCCTGTTCGACCATATGGTTGAGTTACTCATCAGGTTCCTCTTAGTGGGGTAGTTAAAGGGTTAAAACTTACCTCAGAATTATGTATTCCATGAAAGTAGGTTCTCTCGATATGTGCCACTCACTTGAAATATATTGTGCCTTTTTTGTTCATATTTCCAATAATCGAGCATCTTTCAACGAGACATGTAGTGACCTGTCAATCAACTGGGGTGGCACTGGCACCTGAGGTGTCCAATCAGGTTCCAGAGGTGGCCAGCGCTAGTTAGCAATATTTTCCTCGGCATGACCCACCCTACTCTGCCTCTGATTGGCTCATCAGTCCTCATGCCTAAAGTTAACCAGTCTAATCAGTGAAGGTGCTGAGTACTAGCCAATTAGAGGCAGAGTAGGGCGGGTCATGGCTTCGTCATCGTAGGAGAAGAAATGAGCAATTTGGCTCAGATACGACTGAATGGTGCGCATCAGGGGAATTTAGAAGGGGGTGTATGCAATGATGACTAAAAATTAGTAGGTATACTCCGTATACCACCATATACCCTGGACTACACCACTGTATATAATGGTAATATAACCAAATGTGGGAAATAATGAACACTCTCAGAAATGAAAGTGTAAAGCCACAGCAGCTGTATCTTACAGTTGTAATACCACTGATGACCTCTGGGTGCTAATCCATAAAGCAAAAGCACTGTAGACTTATACTGAGTGTCTCTCTTAAAATACTAAGTCAGTATTTTCCAGGACTTATTCTGGTTATTTGGACCCTGTGATACATGTTCCATGGTGGTCCATTTGCTGGTGTTGATTAACATCACAGATCAAATAGAAAAAGGTTGTAGGTGCTGTGTTAGGCTGTGATTGACAGGTCGGTGTGACAGCTCCTCACTGCTGAGTCAGACTTCCATACCTCCTGTTTATTTAATAAAACACATCTTTTCCTGACACACAGTTCTACTGTAGTTGTTGTGTTCCAGCAGCTCCACCCCTTTTGCCCAAATATGGTCACTTCCAGCTCCAATAAAGGCAACATGGAGAAAAGCAAGTCTACCACTGGCTTATAAACAGCCGTTCAGAAACAACATCATTTCCACATTTCTATGAATGGAAATAGTGAGTGTCACAGATCAGCTTTAAAAGAAACACAAAAACATCTAAAAGAGGAAAAGGCTGTTTTGTGATTTTGTGGAAACATGGCTCTTTCAGCTTCATAAAACAAAAGCCTTATCACTACTACATCTTTTATAATATTAGTAATAAAACAGAGGATTTTAAATGATTTTGTATTAAATGAGTCTATAGTTTTTTGTAAATAGTGTCTGAGATACACCAATGAGCCATAACATTATGACCATTGACAGAAAAAGTGATATTAATATTCATTATTTCATTACAATGGTACTTTTCACTGCTGGACATATCAGGCAGTAAGTGAACATTTAGCTCTTGATGCTGATGTGTTAGAAGCAGCAGATTAAGCAACATAAGGAACTGAGGGACTTTGACCAGGTCCATACTGTAACAGTGATGACTGGGTCAGAGCATCTCCATGGTCTTGTTGGATGTTCCTGGTCTGCAGTGGTTAGTACCAAACAAAAATCCCAATTTCAGGACAGCTGATCATCTATGGGAGGTTCTGGACAAATAAATCTGATCCATAGAGGTCCACCTCTCTACTTCCAGGACTTCAGGGATCTGCTGCTAATGTCTTTGTCCAGATACCACTGCCATGAAAAAAGGTGAATGACACGCACATCCAAAATTAGAGGTGTGCAGGATCCCAAAAAAGTAGAACGTGAAAAAAATAAAGGAAGGTCCGCACAACCAGTGAGCTCCCAAACCATTTAATAGTGACGTTTCGGGCCGAGGCCCTTCATCATCGTCTGATGAAGGGCCTCGGCCCGAAACGTCACTATTAAATGGTTTGGGAGTTCACTGGTTGTGCGGACCTTCCTTTATTTTTTTCACAGATACCACAGCCGACCTTCAGAGCTCTGGTGGACTCTAGGCATCGGGTCAGAGCTGTTTTTTTTTTTTTTTTTGTGCATTGATCCTGTACAAAGAAATGTGAGGATTACGTATCTTGTAAGTAATGCAAAAACGATAAGTGGAATATTTGGATACAGATCACCTTTATCCTCTGGTAGACATCCATTCAATGTACTAATAATACAAAAAAATATATAGTACCAATATATAATTAAAATGAAAGAATAATAACGATAAAACAAGTGCTGCCAGGCAAAACAAACTCTGTCCCTCACACATAGTTTGCACATTATAAGTAAATGGGAAGATTTTAAAAATGCATTAAAAAAAATGTAATTTTGACCTACTGTTCCCAAAATGTAATGAGATCCATTCTGGGTCACTGGCAATCTATAAATTCAATTTGGTATGAATTCAACCAATAGTTTTGCTGCTACAGATATGTAAAATTTTGCCCATTATAAGTAAATGGGGAAAAAAAAAGATTTAAAAAAAAAATTCATGAAAAAATTTAAACTTTGATATACCTTTCCCAAACTGTAATGACTGTCATGATTGGGTGAGAGATGGACCCACGATGCAGACAAAAGGACAAAAGAAAAAACTTGTAAAATGACAAAATCTTTAATGATTGTTTCAAAAGTGAGCTGGAGCAGGACGAAGGCGGCCGTTGAGTCCAGGGGGGAAGCAGGCAAAGGCAGGAACTGGGAGGAAAAAAAGCACAATTAGGATCAGCAAAACATCCAGGAAAGTAGCAAATCAAAACCATAGAGCCAAAGAGCTCATACAGCCACTGAGGTGAGCAGACAACCTGGCAATGAGCGGTGCAGTCAACCGGGTTTAAATACAGAGGAGTGGAAGTGGCTGATTGTTGGCAGGGGGCTTGATTGAAGATGGTGTGGAGGTATGTAGGTGAAAGGTAAAAGGTGAACTCCAGCTCCGCCCAGCTCCAGACAACACACACACAAACAAGACAGGGAAAGAACAAACAAGACACATGCCCACAAAAGGGAGGGGGAACACAAGAAAAAACACTAGGATCCTGACAATGACATCTATTCTGGGTCACTGGCAATTTATGAACCAAATTTGGTACGAATTCACCCAATACTTTTGGTGCTACAGATATTTGAAATTTCAGCCAATATAAGTAAAAAAAGATCTTAACCCTTTTATGCACAAATTATGAGAACCTTTATCAAAATTTTTTCCTGAGTGTTTTTATTCCTCTTTAGGCATGAAAAAAACAATGCGATTGAACATTTTCTTCTGAAAAATAAATAATAATTTAAATAAATAAATTAAAATAAATTTAAAAAAAAAATTAAAAATACATAAAAACTAATAATGAAAAAAATTTCTTATGAACCTATTTTTCATGAAGTTGCAAAAATGTCCACTCAGCTGGACACCACACATTTAATTTTTGACGCACAGAAACATGTCTTTAGTGATAAATTGTGTGAAAACTATGGGGAGGGCTTGTGATTCTGGAGGTTTATGCTCAGGAGAGATCTCCCTAATGTTACCAATTCATGTCAGAAAAGATATGTAGTGTCTTAAAACTACAATAAAGATATGTGTAAACAAACAAAAAAAAAAAAATCCATGAATATACAAGAGAACAGCTGTAGAATAGCTGTCCACTGTAGTGACTCGTATGCATGAAAGGGTTCAAAATCCATAAAACATGTGAACTTTGACCTACTGTTCCCAAAATGTAATCAGATCTATTTTAGGTCAGTGGCAATCTATAAACCAAATTTGGTATGAATTCAACCAGTAGTTTTGCTGCTAGAGTGTAAACAAACATACAAACTGAACCAAAAACAATACCCCTTGCCTCCCCTTTGGGGGGTGTGGGGTAATTATCAAATACACTGGGGCTTCAGCAGCTATGTTTTCTCAAAAGCCCTTCATGTTTATATTTTTCAAATAAACTTTGCTTTTTTTGCTCAGTCTAACAAATTAATAACAGCTAATGGCATTATTACAGCATGACTGTTTCTGTTTACAGGGTAATGTGTTCATTTATTGCCACGTTTTAGTAGCTGTTACTTACTTTTAAATGCATTGTGGGTGTAGGTAATGGGGCTCTTTTTGTTAATAGCAGATTTAACACTGTTAAATACCAACACCACTGTCAAAAATTGGTGATGAGATAAAGTGAGATAAGAGATGTCCAGTTTTTATTCTGTCACCGTCACCATGTGGAACAAGGAGGAGGATGAAGATCTACAGCCAAGACTGATGACAGAGAGACTTCATAAGGGACTTCAGTGTCTGGTTTCAATGTTAATCCACATTGTAATGTTTCTATTTTGTTTTCCTCTATGACATGACTTGTTGCATTGATTGTGTTGTTAAACTAACATCTGGTTGGCTTTACTACAGACTCAAACAGGTCAACATCAAAATGCTTTTCCCCCATTTAAATATTTATTTTTCTATTAACAAAATGGCTAAAATTTGCTTAGAGGTCTTATTTAAGCCTTTGTGCATAAGAAATCAATATAAGTGAATCCCCAAAGGAACTTTGTGTTGGTAAATGCAAGTTATGCAAATTGACAGGATTTCAGTTCTGTTGCAACATGTTGATGGTCATATGAACTATGTTTTTAGGTCAAAAATGTTCAATTTCATCACAATTAATGCTATATTTTCATGTCACAAATGGCCAAGTTATATTTTAACTGAATTTACCTGAAAAACAAATATTCTATTCTTTTAGATTCCCCAGTTTTTCTTACAAGATTATATACTACATATCACATGTTTTATTTTTACGGGTTGCAATATGGAGTATGGTGCTGATCCATCCTGCTTATGTTACGCCAATACATACATTAAGAATGTCACACGTCACTTTTTAAATCAACAGTTTTCTAATAATAAGCATTTTTATAAAGAAATAACAATTCTATATTGTTATTTACTCTTTAGTATGATGATAAACTATACAATAAATAATTCTGATCCTAGTTTTTGCACAGGGATCATTTGTGGAAACGGTGACATGGCTGCAGAGCATCAGTATGATGGGATCTGTAACAACCATGTCACATCCGTCCACTGCCACATTTTGTGTTTTTGTGTCAGCTGTTATTGTTTTAGATCCACAATACTAACATTTATGAATAAGAGAATAATTAGCAATAGCAAGTCTATAAGTTTATTACTAATAAAGTACCAGTACTGACCAGAGCATCATGGGTAATGTCACGTCCGTCCACCAGCAAAAGTTTTCACACACACGTGCTATTTAGAATCCAGTATTTCTGAAAATATAACTTCCACTGTCAAATAATATTAGTAGTCTGCGCACAAATGTATTAGCATTATTTCAACACAGTTCTATGCATTCCTTACCCTTTTTTTTTTTGACAAAAATGGCCACTTGTTTGACCTCCTAAGTAAATTTTAGCTGAAAAGAAAAAAAAAAACTGTCTCTAGAAGTGAGTTGCCATGCTTGTATTTCTGTTATTATGCTGTTATCAGAAACCAGATTAAGGCGTATACATTATCTCAGATATTATCACAGTACTCCAAGGTTTAACAAATGTGGGATAAGCTCTTAGTTGCTAAATTTAGGATATGATATGGTAGAACGTAGAGATAGGATACTGACAGTGATATAATGTCAACACTGTCACTGTTTTCCAGGACTTACCATGAAGTGTAGAAGCTTATAGAAGGTGTTTTACATATTTTTTATAAGTTAAATGTGAGAACTGTGTTTGATGTGTTAAAAAAGTGTGATGTCATTATAATTTTATTGTGGTTTTCATAGTTTTCTGTTCTAAAGGTAACAGTGTTGTAGCGTGTTTTTCCACTCAGTCCTCAGTGTGTGGGAGTATTCCTAAAAGAAACCGATGCCACTATATTTCCTCTATAGTTTTAAGGTGTCTGTACATTCACTTGAAATGCTTCTTTATTTTTTTTTTTCTGTCATTTTACTTTTGCTTTTGACATTTCAACACAAACGTCTGTGCTTTCTTTTTACATTTTCAAAACAGGCTTGTTATTTTACATTTGAGGGCAATTTTGCATGTTTTTATTGCCCATCATTTCAACTCTTCTCTACATCAAGATCACTTTCATATCCAATGGATGGCATAATAACACAGAAAAGTGGATTTCATAGTTTTTCTCTTGGTGAATATCATACACAGCAAATGACAAAACAGAAATAACATAAAAAACAAGATGATACAGGCAACAAAAATAGTGGACTGGAGGTGTCATAATGTTTTGAGTTCTGACAATGAAATGTGACATTATTCAATATATTCAAGTCGATTTTATATTATACTCCACTTTGACATTGACATATGTAATTAAATATGTTAATGTTTTAGTAAACCTAGCATAATAGTAATATGACCTGAGGTTCAGTTAACTTTGCACAAAAACAGTATATTTTTTTGCTTTCATGCTTTTCATACATTTCTGATTTTTAACATTTCCACTGATTAATTGATTGATTGATGTATTTATTTCAAATATGAATGTCAAAACAGAAGAAAATAAATAAACAAAACACTTAAACATAAGACATATAATACCAATTCAAAAAGGAGTGAGAAGAAGTACAACTTATAAACTCCCTCCCCTTGTATAATTAATAACAATAATAACCTTCCTAGTCTAAGCATATCTATACTATATACTATAATATGACTGATACTTATTTTCCACTTATGCTTGATGTTCAGTCATAGCTTCCGTTTCTACCAGAGTCTTTTTCTACACACATACCTGTACCTCCACTTGAGTAAGGAATGTGTGTCCGTTACCACCTCTTAATGTGACCTATAAAACTGTAATAATCTGACTAAATCAGGTCAAGGAAATACTTAAGATACCTGTGTTTTGTGGCTTATTAGCTTAGACATGAGTGCTTGTGTTAATTAAATCTCTTAGGTAAAACAAATACAACACTATATTTCCTGATTAAACATTTTAATCCATCTTAAATGTAGCAACATTAAATCAATAAAATGTACTGTTTAAAGATATGGATGCACTTACTTCTACTTAGTAAGCCTATTTAATCAGTGGGGTTGTGCTGTACTTAGAACCCTTTCTATAGGATGAAAAAAGGTTCCACTTAGAGCCCTTTTGCACCTAAAGGGTTCTAAGTGATCAGCGATTGGTCATTATAGGTGTAAAAACACATTTGATTCCCATATGTGTATGAAAACACAGTGGTCGAAACTTTCTGTCATGGGGTAGATTTTCTACAGTTTTTTCTACTTGGATTAGTTTTTATATTCTTGCCCTTACATGGTTGGGTAATTTTCTAGGTCAAACCTTTTCCTTGGAACAGTATAGGTGGAAAAGGGTTCTGAGAGGAACCCCTCTTGAGTGTTCTACATAGACAAGCTTTGTATAAGAGTGTCTTCCTGATTTGCAAGAAGCAGAAATGTGCAGGAAAGCCAGTAAAAACAGACCTATTCTATAGTAAGTAAATGTTTTTTTTTTTTTTTTTTATTATAAACACAATGCAAGTAAAACAGACTTGATTTAATTTAATGATGATTTTCATACTTTTTGTATGTACAAGAAAGGTACACTCATGAAAAAAATTATTACACCACCCTTGTTTTCTTCAGTTTCTTGTTAATTTTAATGAGTGGTACAACTGAAGGTGCATTTGTTTGGGCAAATATAATGATAACAACAAAATTAATTAATTTAATTAATTTAAGACAGGAGTGTCAAACTCATTTTAGTTCAGGGGCCACATTCAGCTAAATTTGATCTGAAATGGGCCGGACCAGTAAAATAATAACATAATAATATATAAATAATGTCAACTCCAAACTTTTTTCTATGCTTTAGAATGGGAAAAAAGTAAATTTACATTATGAAAAGGTTTACATCTACAAACTATCCTTTCAAAAGATGTGAATAACATGAACAAACTGAAAAAATAAGTGTAATTTTAACAATATTATGCCTCAGTTTATTATTTACACATGGATAATATAACTTACATATCACAGTGGATCTACAAACACACAGAACATTTAATAACAGGCAGAATCTTGTTAAAATTGTACTTACTTCTCTTAAGACATTTCAGGTTGTTCATATTTGTTCAGGTTATTCACATTTTTTTCAAAATAATACTTCGTAAATGTAAATATTTTCACGTATTTACACTAAAACAAAGGGGAAAATTTGGAGTTGTCATTATTTATATGTTATTATGATAGTATTTTACTGGTCCTGCCCACTTGAGATTGAATTGGTCTGAATGTGGAAACTGAGCTAAAAGGATTGTTAATATCTTAGAGTAATTTTTGCATTTCATAAATTCATCCCAAGGGCCAGATTGGACCCTTTGGTGGGCTGGATTTGGCCCCTGGGCCACATGTTTGACACCTGTGATTTAAGAGCTGATATCTAACCATTTTCCATGGTTTTCTTGATAATAATCAAAATCATTTAAGTTCTTATGGCATCGTACTGCCAAAAACAATGATTTTAGGCATTCCATGTTTTCTTTTTTGCCTGTTTTAGTCACATGATACACACAGGAGTTAGTACTTGATTGCATAACCATTGTTTTTGATGACTTTTGATGGTTTAATAATTTTTTTTTTTAAATTTTTTACCTTTAAAATCAACTACACATATAGTACACGTATTCTCCCAGACTTTGTGGATGACCTGTAGAGGCTGGTGAAGTCCTTGAGGACCCAAAGCATTTTGTGGTTGAGATGAAGTAAATCCACATCCCAAAGTACCATCAGGGTTTGAGAGTCTGTCGAAGGTGACCCATCATGTGTCACTCTTCAGTCAAGGAGTGGGTGGACGCCATCATACTGACCAGCAGGATCTGGAATACTCCTGGTGTATCCGGTTTACAACACAGGACAGGATGACCACCCTTAAAACTACCATAAAAAGCACAAAAAAAGCTTAGATGCCTGAAATGCCTGTCAACAGAGGAACAGATATGTAGATCAAAACATTGCTCCTGTTTTGATTTTTGTGCATATTTTACTGTACATTTGCTAAATGGTTAGATATTTTTAACTTCTTAACATCTTCCTGGATTCTTTGTAGTATTAGTATTAGGGGGTTAGTTTTACCAGAAAATAGCGTATGTTCTACTCCATGTGTTTTAATGTAACGTGTGGATCTAGGTTTGGTTATTCAGTACTAGGTATGATCCAAAATAGCTACGTAATGAACTTGTACTTCCTAGCACCAGCTCTCATCTACCTGTCTTGTCTCTTTGCAACAGACATTTTCCATTTTCTGTGGACATTCTGATGCAGTTTCATCTTAACTCATAAAGACCCAAACCTCCGCTGGTGACCAAAACCATCGACTGATCTAAAATGTTGAATAATTTCTGATCCTCTGATCCTATCAATACATGTAAATAATTAGTACAAAATACAGTTTGTCATCTTTTCATGGACATCAGATATGACCCATTTGGACGTTCAGAGGCTCCGTAGTGAACGTGGAAACACCGTCATCTTCTACAACATTGATTCACCAGTAAAACCGATGGAGTTGGATCAGTGACAGTGGATGGAAACACTTGGTTTTATGTTGAGTTATTGATATCTTTGGTGAAAAAGTTACTTTTTCTTGAGTTTTTTTCTGTCTCTAATATAATTATCCTCAACTTTAACCTGAGCTTTGATTAACATCTATATCAGGGGTGTCAAACTCATTGTAGTTCAGGGGCCACATTCGCCCCAATTTGATCTCAAGTGAAATAATAACAGTAAAAAAGTAAAATTATATTATGATCAGGTTTACATCTACAAAGTTTCCTTAAAAATCTGAATAGCATGAACAACTTGAATTGTCTTGAGAAAAACAAGTTCAATTTTAACAATATTCTGCCTCGGTTTATCAGTTTATCATTTACACATGTGCATTACAATCATACAAAACATTTAGTAACAGGCAGAATATTGGTAAAATTGCATTTACTTTCCTTAAGACATTTCTGTTTGTTCATATTTTTTCAGGTTATTCACATTTTTTGTAAAAGTACAGTTTGGTAATGTAATAATTTTCATGTAATCATTCTTTTTTACACCAAAAAACACAAAGGGAGAATTTGGGGTTGTCATTATTTATAGGTTATTTTGATAATAGTTTACTGGTTCTGACCCACTTGAAATCTAATTGGACTGTATATGTCTGTATGTGGAACCTGAATTAAAATGATTTTGACACCACTGATAGTTAATATCTTCAGTGTAATTTTTGCACTTCACAAATTCATCCAGCGGGCCGGATTGGACCATTTAGCGGGCTGGATTTGGCCCCCGGGCCGCATGTTTGACACCTGTGATCTATATGATCAGTAAATTAAATGTTGGAAAATACTGGATTTACACTGAAAAACCACAAAATACAAAGGATAATATTATAATAAATGTTGATAAATCACTTAAGAAAGGTTAAAAATAGAGAAAACAATAATTTTTCGAATTATCACAAAAGTAGCAGTGGGTCTTTATGGGTTAAAGAAATGAGAAATTAAAAAGTCCAGACATTAGGAAGTCAACACACTGTACATAAATTATAGTTGTACTGATGTAGGGGAATTACAAATGTTATATAAGACTGACAAAAGTAACAACTTCAACATCTTGACTGTAAAGTCCTTTTTGAGGATTTCAGAATGTAAATCTATTCATAAGAAACACAATTATGAACCCAACAATGACCACATTCAGTCCATTCATTTCTGTGATGTAAAACTCCCTTTCTTAACAAAATCACACCACTTATCCTTTTCTTTTCTGTCTTGTATCCAAGCATCAAACATATAATAGGACAGCAACTTGTTTTTTCATGAGAAATACACATATATGTTAACATCTGTGTGTTCTACTATCAACATGTGTAAATATGCATTCCAGGAAAATGTGCACAAATGTTTATGAAAATGATGGATGTAATTATGTCAGTAGATTTACAGAACATGATTGGATGCAATATGAGAATATATCTGAATCATCTGACATGGACTGAAACAGGACAATACCCAAACTAACTCAACCCTCTTATTATGATGGGATAATATTGTGACTTATTGACCCATATATTTCTCGTTGTACTTTAATTTTTGATACTGCCCTGTCTGTGCTTGTTGACATCTCTTGTTTCGTATGTCTTTACGTTTTTGTTATACTGTCTATTTGTTAAAAAACGTAAAATCTGTTAAAAATAAAATATAAAAAAAAGACTGACAAAAGTAACAACTTCAACATCTTGACTGTAAAGTCCTTTTGAGGATTTCAGAATCTATTCATAGAAATCTATTCATAAGAAACACAATTATAAACCCAACAATGACCACATTCAGTCCATTCATTTCTGTGATGTAAAACTCCTTTTCTTAACAAATTCACACCACTTATCCTTTTCTTTTCTGTCTTGTATTCAGGCATCAAACATATGCGATTTAGTCAAGCACTCTCAACACACAGGACATTTCATCTCCACATTCATGCTCCGTCAGCTCTTCCACCCTGCCTCCAGGCCACAGAGCAGTCGGCAGCATATAGTATGTAGAAATGAAGCACTTGTAGTGAGTTGCACTCTTGCACTGGGTTGGATTGCCTTATTACAGGTCTATCTCCTCTCAACAGTCACTACCGATCCAAGTCATTAGACAGCAGAGTGCCTGCTTGAGAGAGTACTGGAGCAGAAAGATAGAGAACGGGAGGGAGGCAGAGGGGGAGAAGTCGCGAAAAAGCAGATAAAAAGAAGGTGGAGACCATCCAAGGGCTCCCTGTCACTGTCTGCACTGGAAAGGAAAGAAGGAAAGGGAAACTGGGAAAGGGGGGGGGGAGAGAGAGACTGAAAACAAAGATATAGAAGAGCGAAGATAAAGAAGAAAAAAAAGCAAAAAAATAAAAGGAATGATCAAAACACGTGGGAGATGGAGGAAAGGGCAAGTGGGGTTATGAAGTAGACCAGTGAAGTGTGGGCAGCAGAGTCACGTATGGAGAGACATGGTGATAGAGATTGGCAGAGCGACAGAGAGAAAGATATGTATGACTAAAGGAAAGACGAATACAGTCATACATAAGCAAAGTGGCTCAGAGACTGAGACTGAGAGAGATGAGAAGGGCTGGAGTGTCACTGTCTCCCTAAGGTGTAGAGCTTAGTTCAGTGGAGCACAGCAGCTATCTTAGCAAACACTGTTCGCTCTCTTATTTATTGAGCAAAATGGAAAATTTTTGACCAAAGAAGCAAGAAAAGGACAAAGGAAAAACAAGCATACACAATGAGCTAAATGAGCCTCCCACGCAGCAGGAAAAAAATGTAAACAACTTATGAGATTTAGTTAGAGTTTTCTCCTTTTTCAAATAAAGACAGAGATATCGTTCTTCGGAAAATGGAAAATGACACAGATTTATCATTAGGGTGTTGAGAATAAAGAGCTATGAATTTATGCAGAAGATGCCAAAGTATTGGATTGCAGAGAAATGAACTGATTTTATTTACACTGATGGTCTGATAGATTTATGTGACCACTAGAGGGAGTAGTGAGTCACTCTACTGGTTTACCACAGCAAGGAAAAACTAACACCATGGGGCTTTTGACCAAAATGTCAGAAAGTCACAAGATGAGATGAGAACCACTAAAAACAACTTTCAGATTCAATGAAACAAAGTGATAAAAATAGAAGACATTGTTTTTCACCACTGGACACAGCTATAAATAGAAAGACTGGAGTTTGATTCTGAAATGGCAGCATTTCTTCTACATGAATAAGTTTAATTATAAAGCATATGAAGGTATAAAGTTATCACCGCACCCCCCAAAGGGGAGGCAAGGGGTATTGTTTTTGGTTCAGTTTGTTTGTTTCTTTGATTGTTTACACTCTAGCAGCAAAACTATTGGCTGAATTCATACCAAACTGGGTTTATAGATTGCCAGTGACCCAGGATAGATCTGATTACATTTTGGGAAAAGTAGGTCAACGTTCAATTCTTTTTTAATAAATAAAAGAATGATTTTTCCTATTTACTTATAATGGGCAAAATTTCAAATATCTGCGGCAACAAAACAATTGGTTGAATTCATACCAAATTGGGTTTAAAGATTACCAGTGACCCATAACACTGGTCTGCAATTTTTTAGAAATGATTTACTTCAGAGATTAAATGTGCTAAATGTTACATATTTTATTAAAATTAATTGGAAAATAAATAACAAAAGTGCCGGTTTGCTGATGTTTTCAAGGTATATGATTAAGTGCTATTAAACATATATATTGGTTTATGTACATTTATACAATAGTTTTATAAATCTTCCACTAAATAGAACCTGTAAAGTGAATGTATTCTAATGTGCAGACAATGTTTTGAAGTAGATCTTGTAGCTCTGAGACAAATATCCCTTTTGAGTCAAACCCATTCTCTCGTTAATTCTTGAATTTCACATTTTGACCCAAGGCCGTATCTTGGAAAGTTCAGCCAACCAGCATTTTTACTTGATTTTTCTTTATCAGTGACTCTCATGTGGTAAAATTTCATTACTTTTATTCTGGAAGCATTTTCCTTGTAGACCAGTGTAATAGATGTGGTTACATTTTCGGAAAAGTAGGTCCAAGTTCACATTTTTTCTGAATTTTTTAAATCTTTTTTTTTCTCCCATTTACTTATAATGGGCAAAATTTCAAATATCTATAAACATCAATTTTGTTTCAATTTACTTCAGACTTGGCACATATATAGAGGCAATTGATATGCTGACATCAGCACATGCATAGACATGATGACATCAGCTGGATCAATGCCAAAATAAGCTAAAATACATGCGAGGGGCGGGGTTTGTTGTGCCTGGCACCACTTGTTATGCAATGTTATTATCTTTACTAAGTTTGTGGATCCACAGTTCAGACTAAACAGTAACAGTTCTGACCTTGGTTGGACGATTCCAAACAACACAAACCATGCAGAAATGGTAGTGATTTATGGTTTTATTGTGGCTGGTTTCTATCTAAAAGCAGAGCTAAGCTAGCAGAGGTAAAATGTAAACTATCAGCTGATGCAGCATGTGAAGATTATGTTATTGTGTTATTTTGACCAACTGTGAAAATAACCAGCTATGCCTTTTTTTCTGAAGGGAAAAACTGGATGATACCATAATACAGATGTGTGTAAACAATGGGTTTTATACTTTATTCAGTGAGTGGTACAGTCTGTGGATACATAGTGTTAATTCATTGGTGTTTTATCCTTACTGTGTGTTCTGATACACAACTTCTGCCTGATGTTGAAAGTTTGTAATATCAATACACCATATAACACTTGTACATGTTGGTTAGTATTTACTACAAGAGGTTGTTCAATGTTACGTGTCGTCGCTGTCAGGTGGAAACCTCATATGTCCAAAAAATGGTTGTTTTTCAGGAAACAGGAAAAACTAAGTATGCATATTCTAAATAAATGCATAGAGGTAAGAGATGTAGTCACAACACTTTTCATTGGTTAAATATTTCTAAAACCATCAGGCTTTGTGAAGACTGACCAATAGAATCGTTTTCTGCAAAAAAAAAAAAAAAAAAAAAAAAAGACCTAAAATGAACTTATGAGGTGACAATATATTTTCTAAAATTAGGCAGTATTTTTTTTTTTTTTAATTAAACCTATAGTTGAAAACATTTAAATTTTTAGGGGAATAAAACATCTGATTTCCCAGAATCAAATGACTTTTTCCCTCTTTCACAGTGTAAGTCATTTTAGTTGTTAAAAGTGTAATGACAAACCTAAATGAAATAGATTTATGCCTTAGTTTTTTGGTTTACTGAACAGTGAATAAAGTCCCAGTTTGGCCTCAGAGCAGACTTCTCTTTTATTTAAACTCCTGCCAGAGCTTTGCAGGTCTTTGAAGGGTTATGTTTTCTTCTGATGTCTGTGACCTTTTGGATTATTATTTTTTTTATTTTATTTTTTTGGAGCTCTATGTGTCCTCTCTCCTGTGCCACACCATGTCCATAATGTCAATTTCATTTTATGTACCCTGTCCACTGGACTTGTAACAAATCTAAGCCTGTGATTTTAAACCTTTTTGCCAGCTCAGGCACTCTCTGCGGGATGCCGCTGAATGCAAAATGCTTGTACTGTACTGTTGTGTGTAGAGAATAGTAACGGCTGTGACAGCACTCAGTCAGAGGTCAAGACTGGGACTGACAGCTTTACATTCAGAGCAGTGACTCAAAGGACCTGACGACTGCTTCAGATGTCAACTTTCCTCATCAGCAAAGTGATGCACAGGTGAGACCAGCCTTTGTTTTCCTCAGACAAGATCTAACTAGTCACACAGAAGAGTTTTACTCAGACTAAAACTTCTTTTATCAGTAGAATTCAGGGTATTTTCTATGATTCTATAGATGCATAAATACTATAAATTGCACTATGGTTTACATAAATGAGACCAATCAAAGGAACATTTAACCCTTTCATGCATAGTGGTCACTACAGTGGACAGTTAT
Organism: Sphaeramia orbicularis; assembly: GCF_902148855.1. Classification (NCBI taxonomy): domain Eukaryota; kingdom Metazoa; phylum Chordata; class Actinopteri; order Kurtiformes; family Apogonidae; genus Sphaeramia; species Sphaeramia orbicularis. The sequence goes on along the minus strand of NC_043964.1, from coordinate 31,778,370 downwards.
TCTGCAGCTGTTCTCTTGTATATTCATGGGTTTTGTTGTTTTAGTTCAACAGCGGACGCTCATGCACCATCCCATTCACTGACATTTATACTATTACTGTCACTTTACTGTTCTAGATCAACCTGATCTGCAGTAACATGTTTGAGTGTAAATCAACTGCTTGTTATTGCTATTAGACTGTAATTTATAGTTTTTTTTTTCTTTAAGCAAAAAGTTTTTTTTTTTTTTTTCATATTATCTCCATGAAGTGAGTAATGACTAGTATAAGTATATGTTAAAATGTGAGAAAACATGAGATTAGCCGCACTGAAAATGTTTTCATTTCATAGATTTCAAACAGTATATCAGTAAATACATTAAAATATTTTAATTTAGATAGTTAAAGTCTTAAGTTTAATCACATATTAGTCAGTAGTTAATGTTTTAAGATAGGATTCCTTTGTTTCACTTAGTAAGTTTTTAGGATCGTATGGGTTGGTTGTAACATCTTGGTCAGCATACATTTCCTCCTTAGGGTGGAGCCTTAGTACTAAGTAATGCTTTGTCTGTGATCAGATCAAGTCAAAATAAATTTATAAAAAGGACACCGAGACAAATCCAGACTTATTCTTGGAGCTTCCAACAAAAGAACACGCTAACATGTTTCTATGCTTCAAAAATTAAATGCATGATGTCCAGCTCAATGGACATTTTTGCAACCCCATGAAAAATAGGTTAATAAAAAATTTTTTAAAAATTCAATTGCATTATTTTTTTAATGCCTAAAGAGGAATAAAAACACTCAAGAAAAAAAAAAAAACTCTTGATCTTGAAGACTCTCATATTTCATGCATGAAAGGGTTAATTAAATTACATCACATACACACCTAATAATTGCAACATTTTTCATGTATTCTTATATGATTTCACATGACATACTGAATTTTAAGTTTTTATGTTTTTCAGTGTCTTACAGATTGTCACAGTTTACTTCGCTGCCATCTCCTTCCTGACCCTGTCACATCATCAACAACATTGGTTTGACCTGGGACTCTCTGCTGCTGTCCTCTCCCTCACCATGCCACACCTAATCAGCCAAACCCCTTCCACCTGTCTGCTCCCTGTCACTCATCCTGACAGCCACACCCACCTCATCAGGCCAACTGTCCTCACCTGCTCACCCAGCTGCAGCTCATCCCCCAGTCAGCCCAGTATATAAGCCTCACTAGTCGCTTTTCCACTGGACATCTGCGCAGAACTTTACTGATACAGCTGTCCCTCACTATACTGCGGTTCACCTTTCGCGACCTCGCTGTTTCGCGGATCTTTTTTTAGTGCAATTTTGCATGCTGTTTTTTTTACAGCGTATGAACGCGCATTGTGTTCTGTGTCCTGATTGGCTAAGGGACTGTAGACCATTGTCAATCAATCTCCGTGCCTCCTGTACAGTACAGAATGCGTTCGGCTTGCCAAATTTACATAAATGTTCGATCGCTAGCAGTGTGACTCTGAAGTGTTGTATGTTTGCAAGTTTTCTCCCCGACAAAACCCACAATGTCGACGAAACATTCTGCATCGACAAAGACACCTGCGGTCGCACCCAAAAGGCAGAGGAAGATGCTAACCATCGCACAAAAAGTTGGACTTCTGGACATGCTGAAGGAAGGTAGAAGTTATGTTAATGCCTGTCTGAGAAAAGTGTATAAAGTGTGTGATGAGGGGTTTTACAGCCTTAAAACATTTATAATAACTGTAAAAAATAAAGCTGACTACTTCGCGGATTTCGCCTATTGCGGGTTATTTTTAGAACGTAACCCCCGCGATAAATGAGGGAGCGCTTTACTAAATGTCAAAAACACGGAAGTGCGTAATGTCGGTTTTTCCATTAAATCACAAATGCAGTGATTTGTTTATTTATTATCACGAGATGACACGAGAAGTCATTCCATAAACATGGCAATGAATGTAGATACCGTGTTGATTTACAGATATATTCATTATTGTTATATATTACCCCTCTATCTCGTACTAAATTAAAACATGTTTCTTCTTCTTCGCTTGTTGTAACATACGTCAACATCCGTTTTTTAATTCACCTGACTTTAGTTGCGAAAAAAGGTCTTTCCATTGCAGTTTTGCGTGATATACCATTTGCGCTATGCCTGAAAAATCACCTCTTGCCAGCTCAGAAACTTTTAATCGAAAAATGAGACTTTTGGCGAAATTGTTGTTTTTCCATTAGGTAAATTTTTATGTGCAAGTTAAATTTGCACAGTTTGAGGGTCAATGAAAAAGTGGCTACTGACTCTCCAGTCTTTGCCAGATTGTCTTTGGAATATGCCAAATTCTCCAGCATTCTCTGAACTCACTTTCCTGTCTCTGACCCCTGCCTAATTTAGACCACATCTTTTCGCCTCGGTCTTAGTATCTGACCTGTTTTCTGTCTGTGACCCTGAGTTCTGTAATTCTGGATTTTCCTGGTTTTGACTCTGCCTGGTCCAACCACATCTCTTCGCCTGTCTCCCGGTTAACCTACTTTCCCTTTGTCGTGGGCCACGTCTCCCTGCCTAGCCCCTGGTAAACCTACCTGCCCTCCGTTCCTGACCAAGTCTTCTGTCTCCACACTCCTGGTTTCTGTCGGCTCTTCTGGCTTCGGACCCTTCGCCAGCTCCCATTTTACTCCGTCTGCTTTTCCTACCTCAGTGCTATGTGTCTTCAATAAAGACACTCCTGAACTGATTCTGTGCCTGGTGTACTGCATTTGGGTCCTAACCTAACCTGTGACACAAATCACATTACCTTATATAAAATGATAAATTGCGATTTGATGCAATACACCAATCAGTCATAACATTCTGACCAATGAAAGGAAAAGTGGTATTAATTTGGATTATCTCATCACAATGGAACCTGTCAGTGAGTGGATTTACTGCATTAGGCAGCAAGTGAAAGCGTAGACCGAGAAGTTGATGTTAGAAATAGAAAATAGACACGAGAATCTGAAACAACTTTGATATGGGCAAAATTGTGATCCAATCACTGGGTCAGAGCATCTCTGGATCTTGTTCATTCCCAGTGTAAAGTGGTTAGTACCTATAAAAAGTGTATAAACAACAACTGGATTCCCTCTTTTCCATAAAAACAGCTCTGACCTGTGGACTGGACTCCACCAGAGGTCTGGAGGTCTGCTGTGGTATCTGGACCAAGGTTATAATAGTTTTGGATTTTTCATTATAGTTTAGTTCTATTTAGTTTTGACTTTTTTTCTCTAATTCGGTTAGTTTTAATTAGTTTTTAGAGCAGGTTTGCTAGTTTTGATTATTTTTCGTTATTTTCTAAATGTTTACTTTTAGTTTCTTTATATCATGTCTCTTCTTCACCGTCAAATTCAAATAAATCTCGTACAGGACTCTGCTGCTTTCTCCCAACTTTAGTCTTCATGTTTCCAGGTAGAATGGGGACCAGAAGACGACTAAACGACAAGTGACAAGAAGTGACGGACCATTAAATATTATATGGTGCCAGCAGCTAAAATTGCTTGAGGGAAATAAATCCATTTTATATCAATCCAACATTGACAAAGACGAAAACGAAGGGAATTTTATCCAGAATTTTTATACAATTTAGTTAGTTTTGTAAACACACAATACAGTTTCAGTTAATTATCTTTTTTCTTTTAATTATAGTTTTTATTTTTTTTCAGTTAATGAAAATGTTTTTACAATTCTAGTTTTCGTTATTTCGCTAGTTTTTGTTAACGATAATAACCTTGATCTGGACCAAGACATTAGTAGCAGATCCCTGAAGTCCTGGAAGTAGAGAGGTGGACCTACATGGATCAAATTTATTTGTCCAACACCATAGATGATCAACTGACCTAACATGGTCTCAATAGTAATAAAGTACTGTTGAAGAAATCTGGAGTCCAGATTATGAGTGGTTCAGGTGAGGTTATTACCCCGCCCCCTGAAGGGGAGGCATGGGGTACTGTTTTTGGTTTGGTTTGATTGGTAACACTAGCAGTAAAACTATTGGTTGAATTCATACCAAATTTGTTTTATAGATTGCCAGTGACCAAGAATAGATCTGATTACATTTTAGGAGAAGTAGGTCAAAGTTACAATTTTTTATGAATTTTTACAATCTTTTTTTTCCCATTTACTTATAATGGGCAAAATTTCAAATGTCTGTAGCAGCAAAACTATTGGTTAAATTCATACCAAATTGACTTTATAGATTGCCAGTGACCCAGAATGGATCTCATTACATTTTGGGAACAGCAGGTCAAAGTTTAAAATTTTTAAAATGAATTTCTAAAATACTCCCATTTACTTAGAATGGGTGAAATATGTGCAAGGGGTGGGTTTGTTGTGCTTGGCACTATCAACAAGAGTGCAACACCAACAAGACAGTGATATTCTGTCTGCCTGTATAACTCAGCAGTGAATAATTTATACTAAATGTAATCAAAGGAGGGTCAAAGCTACGTTAAACAAAGAAAATGTAAACTGTATTCTAAATAATCCAGGACCAAGAAAAGTCATAGGTGAATAAGCAGCGCTATCATGAGTGAGTGAACAACAATATACAAATGATTAAATTATAACTGAGTGGCTGAAGGTGTAATTAAAAGCAATAGGTGTTTTGTAGAGAAAACAGCTTATTAAGAAGAAAATTAAAGCATAATAATTTTCCTCTACAGTATGTATTTTTGGCTCCTGTCAAGTGAACCAGTACTATAAGCAAGTGTAATGACTATGTTTCTATTTAAAGGAGTATGTCCAATATGTAGGAAGGGAGCTGAAGTAAAACTATAGATATATAAAAGGCAACAAAAAGAGATGATGTAATCTCCTACAGTTTTAAATTGTATATAGGGGTAAAAAGTAGAGGAGGAAATTCATGTCTAAGCTACTTTCCAAATTAATTCACAAAGATGCAGCGTAAGGGTTACAAACCATGATCCATTGGTTAATTAGACTGTGAAAATGTCATAAACTGTCAGTGTTTACTCTAAGGCTCTGTCAATAAGAGATAATGTATGTGTGTACATGTATGCTGCATCACAACACAATTACAAATGCAAAAAGCAGCGCCGCCCGCATGTCCGTGACCTTTTCCTCAAGCAAAACAATAACAATTCTTCAGTCGGATTAAATTATACATTGAAAGTTATCATTAATGGATTATTTTCTCTGGATACAGTATTTGTCATGACTTAAACTTTTCTTTGTTTCCAATAAATCTTTCCGATTATGACCAAACCTGCCTAAATGTGAGTCATCAGATTGGATGTTATTTGAAGCAATAACACAAAAACAGGGGGAAAATACTTGAAATAAATAGAGAGTATTCTAGGGATAAAAACCTAACGTGGGATGCAGTGAGTAGATTCATGCCCGGTTGTGTCATGAATGATTTAGGGAGCGTCATGCATCTATTACATCCACTCCTGAAAAGCCCTGAGCTGCAGTGTGTAAGGTCTCTGGAGCATTTCCAATGGGTTTGTCTCTCAATTGAACCACATTTTCTGGTTGAGAGGATCCTGGACTGAGGTGACTTTGTGTTTGCATGAACAATGACAAGTGGAGAGTTGAAGACTTAGAGCTGCATTTCCATTTTTATTCCCTGAATGAATGTGCATTCACTGATTTTGCCTCTGGGGAGGAAAGTGTGTAATCCAGCGTACGCAAAGTCATGCTGCCGGACAATATTTCTGAGTTTTTTGATGGTCTTTATTTAGTTTTGTTTTGGGAAAAAGACAGAAATGGACACACACTTAATAACAGCATTTCTAGATAAGACAGGAATATACAAATCATTCGTACTGTTAACAAGAAATGCATAATTCCTTTTGAGTCATTTCTCTAAAAAAAAATGCTTCTTTTGAATATGAAACATTTACAATAAACCATGACTGTATTAAACTTATTTTTTAACCACTTACTTTAACCAGTTGTCCATCTGTTGTATATCATGGTAGAATTCATAGGACCACTGTGTTTTTTACTATAAAACACAATAAAACTAAAATATAAAAAAACATATAGGTGATAAAATTACCAAGATGCTTTTGAGGTTGTGCTAAGAAAAGTGGAAATAGTCCTCTCAGAAGGACCTAGAGCTACATGTAATTATTTCTTCCTTCAGTGAATCAGTTTTTTCAGAAACTTCGATTTCACTGCACGAGCTAAAGCACTTCAGGCCAGAGTGATTCACTTAAAAATAACGATAATAATGTATGTAGATGAATATTCCGCTAACAATACACACTCCTTGTATAAAATCTACACAGGAAAAACAAATAAAAGTGACTACTGCCAGGTGAAATCTAATTTATGTGTATTGTATTAAATTATATTAGGACTGAAAAGGTCATATGTGATTTGAACATGAAAATAATTAGAGACATTTATAAGAAAGTCTGTCTGAGTGGGGTTTTAATCTGACAGCAGCAATATAGTTATTTTGCAGAAAAACCTTCAATATTCAAGGTACCATTATACAAATAAAGGGAGTATGTATAAGAAAATCTGTGCCATACTTATCCTAAATATTATAACTTTGGCACATATAGCCTTGTAAATAAATAGCATTGTAAATGAAACATGACACCACTAATTTTCTAAATTTACATAAAACTTTCTATGAATATTTAGGGTACATTTTTTTATTTTTAACCCATAAAGACCCAGTGCTATTTTTGTTGCAGTTCACAAATGAATTTGTCTCTGTTTCTACCTTTCTTAACTGATTTACCACCATTTAAAAAAAAAAAAAAAATCTTCTACATTTTGCAATTTTTGGATTAAATCATGTATTTTCTGATATTTAATTCACAAATCATGTAGATGTTCATGAAAACTCAGAGTAAATTCAAAGTTGATTATATAAAAACAGAGTAAAATGAAGAAAAAGTTCCTTTTTTTGTAAAAAAAAAAAAAAAAAAAAAAAAAGAATGTAAAAACAAGTATGTCCATCCACTGTCATTGATCCAGCTCCATGGGTTTTACTGGTGAATCAATGTTGTAGAAGATGATGACGTTTCCACGTTCACTATGGAGCCTCTGAATGTCCAAATGGGTCATATCTGATGACCATGAAAAGATGACAAATTGTATTTTACACCGATTATTTACTTGTATTGATAGGATTAATGGATCAACAGGGATTAAACAGTTTATATCTGTAGATGGCTTGTGTCATCGGTGACTCTTTGGGTCTTTATGGGTTAAAAAGGATGCCTCATAACCCACAGCTATGTAGCAAACTTTATTCATGTAATTCTAATATTTTAATCATTTTAAAAATGCCTGCAAAAAGCAGAGTACGTTTGCTAACATGTAAAGCATTAACCCGACAGGTTCAGCAGATATTATGGACAATATTAAGGATTAACCCTCACCGGTGGTCTTCTTGAACACAGACCTAAAATCAATGACTGATTCCAACAAAGGGGTATCAGACAAGTTGCCTCTCTCTAGAAAATCAATGAAAATGATTGATTGAAGGAAGTCCTTGGAGAAAAGAAGAGACTGTGACTTTACAATCATTCAGTACTTCACTTTAAAGACAGCGTTACAGTGTAATGGATCACTGCTGTTCTCTGGTTTGATGGTCCAGTGTTGGGTCTTATGTGACACTTTGCTTTTCCAGTATTTATGTTTAAGCTGTGGTTCTTCATGTCTACTGTTAAACCATATCTAGAAAAATATGTTCAGTGTCAGGTACAGATTCAGGTGTAGCAAACGCTATAATCATCAAATACAATGCTATAGCATGGAGTTTGTTATCATACAGTATCCATGTATACACCCGTGGACATTTATACACTACAAAACCATCAAAAATACTGGGCGTTGTGTACTGTAAGTGGATTTTTGTTTGATCTGTTTTTCAGAAAAGTGACACCTCATTGTCACATGGTAATTCAGCCACTTCCTTGATGATATATTCAGGTGCTGGTGCAAAGCTTTATCATCCTAGATTTTAGGCATCGCTTCTAAAAAGCATTCATGACCTACTGTATATGACAATAAAGGATTAATCACAGACTATAAGCATATGTGAGCCTTACAGCAGTAGTTAATGTTAGTTTATTCTTGCTAAGTTTGTATTTTGCTTATTAATGTCAAGCTAATGTTTGCAAATGTGTGCGTTTAATGTGTTTTTATTGGAATGTCTTGTAATGGCTTCTTTTAGATCCCTTTATCTAAAAAAAAATTTGGGAAACTTCATGTGAGGTATTGAAGTAACCTTCAACTTCATCTTAAAAGGATACAGTTTGACAAATGAAACTTAAAGGAGGTATTTGTGATATTTTCACTTATTATTATATTATCGTTTGAGGGTTTAGAAAAAAAAAGAGTTTTAATGTTTTGTCAAAAATATCATTGCACTGTACTGCAGAGATCTGTGCTGAACTCAGAACCAGGACTGTCCCTTCACCACTTTGTATCCACTAAAATGAGTAGTCTGATGATGCATAAATTGAAAGTAAACGCGTCAGAACCCGATCTGAACCAGAAACCCAATTTGTTCTATGCATGTGCAGGGATTCTATCTTTTGTCACTTATATTTGGAAATTATTTATAGCAGTTTCTGGTGTTTGATGACAATAATCAATAAAATGAATAGAATAAAATAAAATAAAAATAAATAATTACAATCTGCAATATTTATTTTTAAATCAAATGCATCTTTTCAGCAAACAGCAATTCAGCTATCATTAGCCAACAACAATTTACAAGCTCAGTCAGACTGGGTTAAATAAGGTTTGGGGCATTTGAGAAATTAATCATGGTTCCAGCTTATTGTATTGTATATATTGTATATATACATTATTCAGCAAATGCTATCATCATCATCAAATACAATGCTATAGCATGGAGTTTGTTATCATACAGCATCCAGTATATATTAATTTTATATAGGCACTATCTCTATTTTAATATTATTAGAATATTTCACTATTTACTTCTGCAGTAGTTAAAGGGGCTGCAGAAAACTAACATTCTATGCTCTATGCACTGTGTAACAATAAAGTTAAAATGGGTCATATTTTGCTAAACCCACTTTTATTAGTCTTTGGTACATTTATTTGTGCATTTGGACTCTAACAGTTCAAAAAGTTTGAATTTTAACCCTCCATTTGCTGCCAAGCTATTTATATTCTATTTAGGCAAAAATCGAGCGGATTTCTACAACCTGTTTTAATTTTTGCTTAATTTGTTACGTCTATATCTAGTTATGTCACAACATTTGCACATATAAGGTCAAGACTTCTGACGAACATTTCTCCGAGTACGACATAATTGTTTGTCAGCAGCAGCGGCTGTAGTCCATACTGATAATATATACAAACTTTGATCCGATTACCTAAAATGTTCAGTTGTTGGTTGAACGGACAGAGCAGCACAGCCAACAACCCGGAGGGGGTGGGGCATGAAGTTGCTCATTTGCATTTAAAGGGCCAGTGCTCCAAACGACCTTTCTAGAGTCATTACTCAGAAATAGGGTTGAAGATGGACCTGTGGAGCTTAATTAATGAAGAATTCAGACCCAAGCATAGCACGTATAGTTTATGTAGACCACAGGGAAATGTCTGAAAATGCATAATTCCATTTTAACCCTTTCATGCATGGTGGTCACTACAGTGGGCAGCTAATCTACAGCTGTTCTTTTGTATATTCATGGGTTTTGTTGTTTTTGTTCCCTACCACCCAACACAGTGGACACTTATGCACCATCCCATACACTGCAATTCATACCATTACTGTAACTTTGCTGTTGTTAATAAACCTGTTCTGCTAATATGTTTTAGTGTAAATATTTGCTAACTGTTTTTAGACTGTAATTAACAGTTTTCTTAATCAAAAAGTTTTTTTGTGCATATTATCACCATGAAGTGAGTAATAACTAGTATTAGAGTATGTTAAAATGTAAGAAAACATCAGATTAGCTGCAGTAATTTTTTTTTCATTGATTTTGCACTGTATATCACTTTCTTTTTGTTGATTGAAAAAAAATTTCAATCACATTGTTTTTTTTCATGCCTAAAGAGGAATAAAAACACTCAGGAAAAAAATCTCGACTAAGGTTCTTATAATTCATGCATGAAAGGGTTAAAAAGCTAAATATCACTCCTTTAACTGATTTAATAATATAAAATATAATGTAAAGCCAACCTCATATTTCATTAGCATCAATATTAGATGCTCTTTACTGAGAAATACGAGTACTTCTTTAACACTACATCATTTAAATCTTCTATTTCACCACCGGTAGTATAAAATACTCTAGAAATGTAAGTGACAGGAAGTAGTATTCTTGCACGTACATAGAACAGATCAGGTTTCTGGTGCAGATTTAGTGGTTGCAGGACCAGTTGTAACCTCTCCTCATAGACCATATTCACTTGGCGGCCATTTTTCTTGACATCACACCCAAGGCATAGAACTTAAATATAACACACCATTGCAAAGTGACTGAAAGTGGTTCTTAAAGTGCCACAGTTTTGTATTCCTCCTCTAACCTCTATGTTGCCACTTTTTTTTGTCAAATTCATACAACTGTGTGTCATCAGCAGAGCTACACCTCCACTTTCTTCCATCCTGCTTAGAGTGTGAAGATCAAATATTACTACAGCAATATGTCAAATAATTATAGGGAACTGACAATTATCATTTGGCTTCTTCCTCATTAATCAACAACTGAAAAGACAATGGACAGTAAAAATCCTGAGGGACAATGGAGCATATTTAAAGGAATAAAACACTTCCTACATATCATTGCTGTCTGATAGTATTTGATGTGATACGGTAGGAAATATATATCAACATCGTCCTTTCACTGATTAAACATGTTCTTGGTAATGTTATGTGACAGTATACATGTTTCTATGGTCAGGTTACATCCAAGCACCTGATTCAGTGAAACACATACACACAGGGTAATTACCAAGGAAAGACTGTAAGTCATGTTAGACATGAAGTGGTCAAATATTGTTGTTAGCACATGTCAGAAGGTGGTTAAATTTGAAACAATATCCCCAGATTTCAATTATCCTATGAAAGGATAGGGATTACTTAAGCACAGCAGGATAACATTAATCTTTAAATAACTGCATTTGAGTTTCCCTGAATGTGGCCCAGAGGAAAATAGCCGCCATGTTAATATGGTCTGTTTATTTGTATGTAGAGATAATGAAATGTAAAAAAAACAGAAAACAAAAACACAAGGTCTGCTTAACCCATAAAGACCCAGTGCTACTTTAGCGTCAGTTCTCAAATAAAATTTTCTCTATATTTAACCTTTCTCAAGTGATTTATCAACATTTATTATAATATCATCCTCTGTATTTTGCATTTTAAGTGGAAATCAGGTATTTTCTTATATTTAATTTATTACCCCACCCCCTGAAGGGGAGGCAAGGGGTATTGTTTTTGGTTCAGTTTGTTTGTTTCTTTGTTTCTTGTTTGCTCTCTAGTGGAAATGCTACTGGTGGAATTCATATCAAATTGGGTTTATAGATTGCCGGTGACCCAGAATAGATCTCATTCCATTTTGGGAAAAGTAGGTCAAAGTTAAAATTTTTTTATAAATTTTTTTAAAATGTTTTTTTCCCCATTTTCTTATAATGGGCAAAATTTCACATGTCTGTAGCAGCAGAACTATTGGTTGAATTCATGCCAGATTGACTTTATAGACTGCCAGTGACCCAGAATGGATTTCATTACATTTTGGGAAAAGTAGGTCAAAGTTCAAATCTTCCTATTTACTTATAATGGGTGAAACATGTGCGAGGGGTGGGATTTGTTGTGCCTGACACCACTTATTAATCATGTGGAAGCTCATTAAGCTTAAAGTTGAAGGTTATTATATCAAAAATAGAAAAAACTGAAGAAAAATAGACTCTTTCTGTAAAATCTATCATTAACTGAACATAAAACAAGTGTGCCCATTCACTGCCATTGATCCAACTCCATGGGTTTTACTGGTGAATCAATGTTGTAGAAGATGACTGTTCCCACGGTAACTACGGAGCCTCTGAATGTCCAAATGGGTCATATCTGATGACAATGCAAAGATGACAAACTGCATTTTACACCAATTATTTACATGTATTAATAGGATTAGTGGATCAACAGGTATTAAACAGTTTTGATCAGTAGATGCTTTTGGTCACCAGTGGATGTTTGGGTCTTTATGGGTTAATGTTTTGCAAAATGAGCACCACCCACTCTGATAAAAAATGATGTTCAAACTCCCAGAAAAGAATTGCTAAAATAGAAGTCAATGTGGTTTTAACGATGTGTTTCCCCGCTGGAGACAACAAGTAAAAGTAAGGTAATGCGGCGATAGCTTATAAAGGTGTACAGTTTCTGACAGTGTTATTATGTTTGTTGATATTTGTTGATACATTGTCCAGAAAAAAATCTGAAGTGAAAATAATGACAACAAAAAACCATTAGGAAAAAAAATCTGAGATGGAAGTGAACTGAGGTGAGCTTTAATATAAACTACGGATGCAGATGCAGCGTATATAGAGTGGTATTTTGATCAGCTGTCTGAGTGCACTGTAAACAATGAGTTTCACACTTTTATCAGCAGATGATAGGTTTAGTGTTAATTCTGTCATAGTAGTTGGAGCGTTCTGATTTTCTACTGCATCCTGCACTTGACAGCTGACTTCATTTTTGTTTCTCAAAATTACAAATAACTCCTTTAAGTCTCAGTCTGACTATTTGGCAGCTTTAAACATACCATCAAGGAATCATTTCCAAAACAGTTCTCGTGAGGTGTTGATTATTATACAAACATAAACTGAAACTAATATTTGTCAGATTAATATTGGATCAGAATGAAAAATCTGCATACTTACCAGCTCGCCACAAATATTGGACTGGTAAGCGGTAAAATATGCAAACCAATTGTATTTTTAATTAACCCGATCCTCAGATGTGTGCGCTTAGTGTCAACTGTAGTTAATCTAAGGTGTCAGGCTCAGCGTCCATGCAGGTCTCCCAGGGGTTACGTGGCATGTGGGGCATGGAGATGAGGAGCAGAGCCACTCCACTGAGGATGAGGAGGGTGAAGGAGGCGCAGGCACAGGTGAAGGACCAGGAGTAGTAGTATTCAATCCAGATGGTCTCATCACTGTCAATCATACGCTTGACAGACTGCCGCATCACCTCAACAGAAATGATGATACAAAGGCCTGTGGTCCAAAAAAAGAAGAGTGGTAACGGGCTGGAAAAAACAGATGTTTCACCTGCAAATCACAATTGTACTGTCATAGCTGTTTAATCGACATGGTTGCAATTCCACATTTACATGGCAGGACTGTCAGAATTATTTTAACCCAGGGGTGTCAAACTCATTTTCTTCCGGGGGCCACATTCAGCCCATTTAATCTGAAGTGGGCCTGACCAGTAAAATAATAGTATGATAGCCAATAAATAATGGCAACTCCAAATTGTTTTAGCACCAAAAATAACACTCATTTAAGCCAATATTTACATCTACAAACTATCCGAACAAAAAGGATGTGAATAACCTGAAAAAAAAGAAATTTGTTAAGAAATGTGATTACAATTTTATCAATATTCTGCCTCGACTTATCATTTCACATATGCATTACAGATCCGATCTACAAAGGCACAAAACATTCAGTAACAGGCAGAATATTGTTAAAATTGCACTTAATTTACTTCAGATATTTCAGGTTAGTCAGATTTTATTATTAATGGATAGTTTGTCCATGTAAACATTTTCATAATTTAATATTTTTTGCACTAAATCCAAGAGAAAAAAATGGTGTTGTCATTACTTATATATTATTATGATATTATTTTTTAGTTTGATGCCCTATCTTGCACTTTGCAAATTCATCCCACGGGCCGGATTGGAACCTTTGGCGGGCCGGTTTTGGCCCCCGGACCACATGTTTGACACCTGTGTTTTAACCCATAAAGACCCAGATCGTAATTAGATATGACCCATTTGGATGTTCAGAGGCTCCGCAGTGAATGTGGAAACACTGTCACAAACACTGATTCACCAGTAAAACCCACAGAGTTTGATAAATGATAGTGGATGGAGACACTTGTTTTTACATTTATTTAGCAATATCTTTGCTAAAAAATTAACTTTTTCTTCATTTTTCTCTGTTTTGATGTAATTAACTTTGAATTTACTTTCAGTTTTCAAGAACATTTCCATGATCTGTGAATTAAATATCAGAAAATACATGATTTCACCAAAAAATGCTAAATACACCGGTAAAACCCATGGAGTTTGGCAAGTAACAGTGGATGGAGACACTTGTTTTATGTTCAGTTAGTAATAGATTTTACAGAAGAAGTCTCTTTTTCTTCAGTTTTTTTCTATTTTTGATGTAATAACCCTCAACTTTAAGCTTAATGAGCTTCTACATGATTAATAAATTAAATAACCCATGGAGTTTGACAAATGACAGTGGATGCAGACACTTGTTTTTATGTTCAGTTAATGATATCTTTGCTGAAGAAGTCATTTTTTCTTCAGTTTTCTTTGTTTTTTATAAAATAACCCCCAACTTTAATCTGAGCTTTTATGAACATCTACATCAGGGGTGTCAAACTCATTTTGGTTCAGGGGCCATATTTAGCCCAATTTGATCTCAAGCAGGCCAGACCAGTAAAATAATGACTTAAAAACCTATGAATAATGACAAATCCAAGTTTTTCATTTTGTTTTAGTACAAAAAAATCCCTAATTAAATTATGAAAATATTTACATTTTACAAAAAAGATGTGAATAACCTGAAAAAACAGAAGTTTCATTTGAAAAATTAATGCAATTTTAACAATATTATGCCTCGACTTATTACTTATACATGTACATTTACACACAATGTTCCATAAACACTTGGTAATAGGCAGAATATTGTTCAAATTGTGGAGTTTGGAACTAAAATTTGAACAATTTCTTCAATATTCCATCTCTTATTATTAACACAACTACAGATCATAGTGGATCCATAAATGCACAAAACATTTAGTAACAGGCAGAATATTGTTAAAACTGCACATTTCAGGTTGTTCATCTTTGTTTTTATGTATTTATTTGCATTTCATTGTGGAAAAAATAGTTTTGTAAATGTAAATATTTTCACAGTGTACTATTATTTATTTATTTATTTTTTCACTTATATTTTTTCCACATAATTTTTCACACAGAAAATCTGTAGTTGTCATTATTTATGGGTCTATTGTGTTGAGATATATATATATATATATATATATATATATACAATTTTTTTTTTTTTTTTTTTTTTTTTTTTTTTTTTTTTTTTTTTTTTTTTACTGTAGATCACATTGGTCTGTATGTGGAACCTGAACCACAATGATTTGGACACCCTTGACTGTTCAGGTTAATTTTTGCACTTTCATCCCGCGGGCCAGAATGGAACCTTTAGCGGGCCACATTTGGCCCCTGGGCCGCATGTTTGACACCTGTGATCTTCATGATCAGCCTTCTAAATACAGGAAAATATCAGATTTTTACTGAAAAAATGCAAAATAAAGCAGATAATATTACAATAAATGGTGATAAATAATTTAAGAAAGGTTCAATAGAGAGAGAAAATCATTTGGGAACTGCTCCAACAGTAACACTGGGTCTTTATGGGTTAAGCTTGATTCTCCAACAGTAAATGCTCTTCTAGATAAGAGGTCACACTCATCACAGTCAATTTAACACTTTTAGATAGTTTCAAATCAACTCTATCAGCACTCGCCACCTCCAAATTGCCAATGAAAAATCAAAGTTGTCAACCCTGTTAAATTAGCTGCATAGGCAGTACTCTACCCTAAAAGACAGCTTTGTGTAGAAGGATGACTCTGACACACTTGATAAAAGTTGAACTGTAAAGATGTAACCCTAAACTGTAATTCTGATTGTCTGACCTGCAAAGGCGAAGAACATCCCAGCAGGCCGGAGCAGGTAGTCCCGTCCCTTTCCGAAGGAGAAGATAACGCAGAGGGTACCCAGGATCATGAAGAACAAACTGAAGATGGCAATGGCTGCTGCTGAAATATTATACTCTGAGGAAAGACGGGGGAATGGAAGGAGGAGACACAACAAAGTAGCAGCGATTAAAAATGTGAGTGGGAAGGAACATACGGGGAGGTTGCAGTATCGTTTATATAATAATTGTTTCAGTATCGCACACAGGCGAGTTATGACACAGATAATTAGCCTTTAAATTAGCCTCATTTTAAAAACAACTCTCATTTATCCAAACTGGCAATAATTCCATTTGCATGACAGATAAGATGCTGCAGGCTTATAACAAAATGATTAGAACATCCCTCTTTTCCTGCCTGCCTCCCCTCCTGTCTGTTTGTCAGATAAAGATAATCTAGCCTCCCCTTCTTTCCAACACTCCAACTGTGATAGAAATGATCCTTCGAGAGTTCTATTCCATCTCAGCACCCCAACTGTGGAAAAACACCAAGTGTAAAATAACCTTACACTCAGCCTCTGCAGTGTACGACGGGATTATTCTGTATCTGTTTGCAGACTGTTGGTTTAACTATGCATGTGTCTGAACGCGTCAGTGAATTTCCTTTTTCTTTTTTTTTTTGGTGCCTTTTTTTTTGGGTTAAACTCTACACTGCTCTATATTATGTTTCACCATGAGATTTCTACATCTGACTGCTTCCTTCTCATCACTTTGTCCTTTAAAAACTGACTAGTGCATTATTTTTTAATAAAATAAAAACTCTCCACACTGCAAAAATCTAAATCTTACCAAGTGCATTTTTCTCATTTCTAGTCCGAATATCTCATCACACTTAAAATAAGACATAATCACCTAAAGCAGGGGTCTCAAACATGCGGCCCGGGGGCCAAATGCGGCCTGCCAAAGGCTCCAATCCGGACCGTGGGATGAATTTGCAAAGTGCAAAAATTCCACAGTCAAAGCTATCAAACTCATTTTAGTTCAGGTTCCACATACAGACCGATATGATCTACAGTAAAATAATAGCATAATAACCTTCAAAAAATAATGACTTCATATTTTCTTCTTGGTTTGATGTGAAAAAAATATTACGCAATGCCTATAAATAATGACAACTTAAAATTTTTGTCTTTGTTTTAGTGCAAAAAATAACTTTAAATTATGAAAATATTTACATTTACGAAATATCCTATAACAGTAAAATGTGAATAACCTGAACAAATATGAACAACCTGAAATGTCTAAAGAAAATGAAGCAGAATTTTAACTATTTTCTGCCTGTTACTAAGTGTTTAGAGTCTTTGTAGATCCGATCCATAATGCACATGGATAAATGATAAGTTGAGGTATAATATTGTTAAAATTGCACTTATTTTTCTCAAGAAATTTCAGTTTTTTTCAGGTTATTCACATCTTTTTTGTTTGGATAGTTTATAAAAGTAAGTATTTTCATAATTTAATGGAGGGGGGGGGTTGCAGTAAAACAAAGAAAAAAAATTGAAGTTGTCATTATTTATAGGTTATTATGCTATTATTTTACTGGTCCAGCCCACTTGAGATCAAATCGGGCTGAATGTGGCCCCTGAAAGAAAATGAGTTTGACACCCCTGACCTAAAGAGTAACTTTTCAGTGAGATAGAGGAACTTATTTTTAGACAATAGATCTTAAAAATCTTATTTCAAGAAATCTTACCAAGATAATTTTCACTTGTTCCATTAGCAGATTTTTATTTTTTATTTTTTTGCTTGAATTAAGAAAAAAAAAATCTTGAATTAAGCAAAAAAATCTGCCAATGGAACAAGTGCACAGGAGTTTTATACACTATACATTTTTTCTTAAATTAAATGCATCTTTTTAAAATTTTGGCATTCATTTATATTATTGCCACTAACATTATTATTAGTAATATTGGATGTAACTTGGAAGCTGCTTTTAGTTTTTATGCTGCCGCTAAATTCCACAGTCCACAGATTCTGTTGGGTTTCTGTAAATTGACTTAGAGTCTGGTTTTGACCAACTCTATATATAAAATGTCAAGAGATAACTTTTTTGTGATCTGGCGCTATATAAATAAAATTTGATTGATTGAGTGATTTAATTGGTTTTCCCCTGTAAGTCGCTTTGGAAAAAAGCGTCTGCCAAATGCGTAAACATAAACATAAACATAAATGGCGCCTTTATTTATCCTTTTTCTCCTAGTAACTCTTTTTATATCATGTTTTTACTTGATTAATCATTCATTCATTCTTATATTCTTACTAGTGCTTTATATCACTGTCACTTGACTGTAAGTGATGGTCAAACCTCAATGATCTTCAGGTTTAAATAGTGTAAATAATTTGTGCAGTTTACAGCTTTATATAGCCTTGGAGATAATTATTAGACTGCCTGTGTAAATTTTCTTTGTAAATTCAATGTAACACCACTGACAACAACATGACCTTTTCACAGTCTGTTCTTTGAATAATAATTGTTCTCGATGGTTTCTGTGCATCAGATATTCCTCATTTATACAGTCTCTCTTGTTGATGAATTTATGGTTTTGTTGTCATTAATTTAAATACTGCTTATGCCCTTATTGAATTTCTTATGCCAGATGTTTGCTTCATATTTGCATACAACACTCACTGGCGTTACATGTCACATTTATGACAAATGTTGACTTTTCAGTGCTTTGTCAAATGGGTTTGATCATTATTTCCAAAGCTATATCTTGCTGGTTATACTTTGCTTTTTCTTTATGCTGTCATACGTAAAGGATTGGAGAAGCGGATTGTGACCATTTGAAATTGTTGGGTCTTTGAATCATTGAGCAAGGCACTTAACCCCCCATTTAGTCCCCCGGCATCTGACATGGCAGCCCACTGTGCCTAGTCTGCAGTGTATGGTGTTTTGTTGCATGTTCAACTAGTGATGGGTTAAAAGCACAGCAGGGTCAGTTGTTGTACGTGTAGCATGTCAGCATATACAATATATACTGACAAATAAAGATTCTTAACCCATAAAGACCCAAATATCCACCAGCAACAAAAGCCATCTACTGATCTAAAATGTTTAATACCTGTTAATCCACTAATCCTATTAATGCATGTAAAGAATTGGTGTAAAATAGAGTTTGTCGTCTTTTTTTTTTTTTTTTTTTTTTGTAGTACTCTGTTGTAATTTAAGTATGTTATCACTAGGTTAAGCTTTTTTTTTTCCAAGCTTTGTTTATTTGGAGTTTTATAGAAATTGGCCAATACAAACTTTGTATCATATGTGGCATCAGTTGAAAATAAATTGTTGCACAGTTTCCTTTTTTTTTTTTTACATGCAAACAAACCCAAGAAGAAGAACAAGTACACCCACACACACACACACACACACACACACACACACACACACAGACACACACACACACACACACACACACACACACACACACACACACACACACACACACACACACACACAAAAACGAAGCCAAAAAAACAAAAAACTAAACAAACAAACCAAAAAAGGTCTTGAAAGGTTCACATTTAGAATATCGATGCAGTATGTTTTACACAAGGTGCATTACTGAATAGGAAAAAAAACAAAAAAGAGGACCAGGCGGAAAAATTACCAATAAGGTCAATCTGGAACAAAGGGGAAATTTATTTTCCTAACTAGTTGAAACAAAGGATTCCAGATTTGTGAAAATTTATCAGCAGAGGCATAAAGCGTCATTCTAATTTTTTCCAGTTTGAGGAAATACAGGACATCTCTGAGCCAGTGAATAAAGGAAGGGGACTGTGGTGATTTCCATTTCAGGAAATGTCCATGTCGTCTTTTCATGTCTTTTCATATGTCCCGTTTGGACGTTCAGAGGCTCCATAGTGAATGTGAAAACAATGTCATCTTTTACAACATTGATTCACCAGTAAAACCCATGGAGTTTGATCAATGACAGTGGTTGCAGACACTTGTTGTATGTTCAGTTAATGACATATTTTACTGAAAATGTCTTTTTTTCCCCAGCTTTCTCTGTTTTTTGGTATAATGACCCTCAAATTTAATCTGAGCTTTTATGAACTTCTATATGACCAGTACATTAAATATGGGAAAATACCTGATTTTCACTGGAAAAATGCAAAATACACTGGCTCATATCATAATAAATGGTGACAAATCAATTAAGAAATGTTAAATATAGATTAAAAAAAAAAAAAAAATCATTTCAGAACTACCACAAAAGTAGCACTGGGTCTTTATGGGTGAAATCCACCCACAAAAAGTGATTAATAAACTAAATTATGTCTTTGTCCAGAATATTCATTGTGCAAGAATGTGATACTGTATTAAAAGAGTAGTATTTTGCTTTTTGAAATGGAATTGTGCACTTTAAAACATTTCCCTGTGGTCTACGTAAACTTGTGTTCATTAATACAACCAACAACTGAACATTTTAGGTAATCAGCTCGAAATTTGGACATATTTTCAGTATAGACTACAACCGCTGCTGCTGACAAACACTTATGGCGTACTCAGAGAAATGTTCATCGGAAGTCTTGACCTTATATGTGCAAGTGTCATCCTGTAACTACTTATAGACGTAACAAATTAAGAAGGAATTAAAACAGGTTGTAGAAATCGACTTGATTTTTGCCAAGATGAATATAAATATAGCTTTGCAGCACCTGGAGGGTTCAAATTCAAACTTTATGAACTATTAGGGTCCAAATACACAAATTAATGTACCAAAGACTAATAAAAGTGGGTTTAGCAAAATATGACCCCTTAAATTTAAAAAAATATATAAATAATTAATCATTTACATAATCTCCCTCAGATTGTAAACATGTACCTCCAGTTTTCCTCTGTTCATCACCATCATTTCTACTTGATATAAAACCCATAATATAGTCCGTCTGTCCACACAGAGATGGACAGAGTTTGTGCTTTAGTGTCTATGTATGACTGGTTGTGTACGCTCTTGTCAGAAACGCAAAGGGTCATTCTGGTCATCATTTGAACAGAGGCACCGTTTCCTTGAGACAGATTTACTTTGAAAATCTGGTGGACACAAGGAAGGCAAGGAGATGAAAATCAGTCTTATCTGAGTCTCAGTATCTCAGTCTTATCTGATATGAGCACAACCACATTTATGTTCACAAGTTTCCTATGGATTGTAGTTCAGACAGCATTATATTTTCTTCAGAAAGTGCTTTTGTCACTACAGTTTAGTGGAATATTAAAGAAATGTTAGGAGACATGCGTTATACGAGTCTTCCGTGAGATATGCTAGCTATTGCTTTCCTCACATTGTGTTTGGAGATGTTTTGCATGCCTGAGAATACATGAATGTATGCAAGAAGGAGGTATTACTGTTTCCCTGATTATAGGACTGTGCATTGTTTTCCCTTTTCTCTAAAAATCATTTTCTTTTTATCACAAACAGACAGGTCTCCTATTCCTTTTGAAGTGGAATGGGATCTGTTTTAGCGTGCAGTCTGGGGTGGCAGTGAGAAGAGACGGCACCAACCTTTCTGTGTCTTGACTTCAAAAACTTCAGCTTCTTCCCCTGATGTAAAGTGTTTGAAGTAGGAGCAGTTTTTTGCTGCAGTCGGACAGGGAGAGAGACAGAAAAACCAGAGTGAGAGATCAAAACACAGATGGAGGTGAAGAGACAAGGTGGCTTAGGTGGCAGTCCATGTGTCTGCAAAACCAATGAGGGTGCTTCCTATTAATATGCACAAAGATATGGACAAATGCAATTTATTCAACTTCAGATTGATAATAAATTCCTATTAAGCTTACATTATTTTACATTGGACCGCTTTGATATCACATTTGCAAATCAAAATAAGTGAATGTTTCTATCAGTTCTTCAGTGTTTCTTTATTTCTTTTGAATCATCATGGGTTTTTCATCACTCAAAGTCAAACTGCTTTTTCAGTATTAGGTCCAAGCATTCTCCTGAGAACATCACAAAAGAGAAAGTAATCCAACATCTTGATTACTGACACTTTAATAGGATGGATGTGTGCAAACCTTGGGTCTGTTTTGTTTGGACTTCTTGCCAGAAAATGAGATGCGATGCTATCCAAGCAAAGAAAAAAAAAAAACCTCACACATTTTATTTTGTTCTGATCAAACTGGTAAGGGTCAGCATGCATAACAATTCCTCAGTAGTTGCATTTCCTCTTTGACTATTTGATCACATGAACATTCAACATTGCCTCCAAATCACAGCGATGTTGTGTCATTCTGCAATGTTGAAATAAAATGTATTCACCTCTCTCTCTGTGCTTACTCACAAAACAATCATTTCACACCTACTTCAAGACAAGAATAATAATTTTCCTCTTTTTCTTAGCCCAAACTTTCATCCTCTGACCACAATCTTCGGTAGAGCATCGTAGAAAAACCATTCCTGGGTGAAGTCATTTCCCACAGATCCATCTATCCATCTATTTGCTGTCTCTAAGGGCAGCAATATCGAGAGGGAGGGGTAGAAAGGACGTAAAGGCCAAACAAGTGTCCCCTCTTTCCACCACTCACCATCTTTTCAAGCTGAGATTAAACCCATAAAGCAGACAGGTGCACTCTGTGTCCTCACAGAGATGGACAACACTTGTGTGTGTACATATGTGTGCACCAGGCAACAGAGGAGCTGTTTGTTACCCAGGATGAGAAAGAATCACTAAAGGGGTAACCTAGCAACAGGCTGCTGCGGGTCTTGGCTGGGCCTATCTATTTACCCATGTAAAGGCATATCAAGAGGAGTGTGTGCATACATATGTCTGAATATGTGCATGTGTAGTTGAGTGCTAGTGTGTGTATGTGTGTGTGCGTGCGTGCGTGTGTGTGTATGTGAGGGGATGGAGAAGCCAGTGAGAAAGAACCCGAGGCAGGGTGGCAGGGTCACAGTGAGACTTGGGTTTGCAAATATATTATTTTCATTAGTCTTCACTCATTTAGTCCTCTGTGACAAAGCAAAGCTGAGCTAATACGTGTTTGGGGAAGGCTAAAACAATCCATCACACAAAGAAAAGACAGAGACACTTTAGATTTGATGATTTTCTGGCTTTTTCAATGAATTTAACCCATAAAGACCCAAACATCCACTGATGACCAAAATCATCTGCTGATCTAAAATGTTTAATAACTGTTGATCCATTAATCCTGTCAATACATGTAAATAATTGGTGTAAAATACAGTTTGTCAAAAGAACTCATAAACCAACTGTTAGTCAGTGGATACGGCAGATGCTTTCTACCCTTCCACTAGAAAAAAATTCCTGTATTCTTAAGGGCAAACAGGAGTCATTCGAACGTGTTTGGAATCCTTTCATTGTGAAGGCTAAGAATCTAAATTTATTGAAGGACAATGCAAACACTTGAAAAAGTTACCACTGTGGCTTCTAAAGGTGGATGCTCAGATTTCTGTATTTTGTATTTTTTTTCTTTTTTTTTTGTAAACATAATAATGTTTGTGTTTGTAGTCAACAGGTTGCATGGATCTGATATATGCACTGTTTGTTCAAATGATAAAAAATTTAAATAAAAACATTTTGGCAGAAAAAAAAAAAAAATAGTTTGTCATCTTTTCATGGTCATCAGATATGACCCATTTGGACGCTCAGAGGCTCTGTAGTGAACGTGGAAACACTGTCATCTTCTACAACATTGATTCACCAGTAAACCCCCATGGAGTTGGATCAATGACAGTGGACGGAGACACTTATTTTATGTTCAGTTAATAATATATTTTGCAGAAAAATGATCTTTTTCTCCAGTTTTCTCTGTTTTGGATATAATAAGCCTAAACTTAAATCTGAGCTTTAATGAAATTCTACATAATTAGTAAATTAAATACAGGAAAATACCAGATTTTCACTTGAAAATTGGGGCAGCCGTGGCCTAGAGGGCTGGAGAGTTGGCTTGTGACCGAAGGGTCGCCATTTCGATTCCACAGACTGGCAGAAAAAAAGTTGTTGGCTGATGTACCCTTGAGCAAGGCACTCAACCCCCCCATTTGCTCCCCGGGCACCTGCTATGGCAAGCTCACTGCTCCTGGTTTGCAGTGTGTGTTGTATTCTTGCATGTTCTAGAGAAAGGTTAAAAGCAGAGGTTGAATTTCAGTGTGTGGTAAAAAAATGTACTATGAACTGACAATAAAGGATCTTAACTTAATTCAATTAATAATGCAAAATACAGAGGATAATATTAGAGTAAATAGTGATAAATCACTCAAGAAAGGTTAAAAATAAAAGAAAATTAATTTGGGAACTACCACAAAAGTAGCACTGGGTCTTTATGGGTTAATGATGAATTCACGATAATAATGTTGACAACAGAGATAGATACTTAAACTAGTCTGATAACTGAATTTTTAAGAATCAGGAGAACAAATCCGATGTATACTAATTTGTTTCAAAGATATGAAAGACAAATAAACAGGGTATAGGCATTTGCAGTGGAGTGATTCACCCACATGATGTATCAGCTTTTCCTTTTTTTACTTTCACTGCAGTAAATGTTTGCAAAAAGTGCTTGAAAACTTAAACTTTGTTGGCTGAAGTCTGTCTTTATGATGCATTATGCAGTTGTAGGTGGAGTGTACAATTGCTGAAAACACAAAACATCTGTTTCCTTATCACTGAGTGAAACTACATACAGCAAAGTAAATCTAAACCTGCAGCAAAGTAAAGGTTAAAAAAACGGCTGTAACATTAAGCCAGTCCATAAACATCTGGGTGCGTATCATTGACCTTGCAGAGAGGCTAATGGGGATATTTAGTCCAGGCGTGAGAATGATTAGAACGAGGTATCGCCTGTCATTTTAGTTTCGCTTCTTTCCATTAAACTGTGGGTCCCCTTCCTCTTCCTTCTCCCTCCTCACTGTGATTTCTGTCTGTCACTGCCACCTCAAACGTTCCCATTTTGTGTTTCCAACTTCTAGTTATGTATTTATTTTTATTTTTTATTTTTTTATGACTAGTTTCTTTCTTTGTGTTGTTTTTGATTTATACATTTTTAAAGATATGTGAAAGCAGACTTTAAACCACTTTATAATGGTATTTCCATGTTTTTACAAAATAACAACTCCACAGACAGTTCGCATTTGGTCCTGGAAATTACAGCTATTCCCTCTGCAGAAGGGGTACATAATATAATTTTTAGTTGATGGAGGAGTGTCCTTTTCATAGTCAAAGTAAATCTGGGTCATCATGAATAGGATGGGGGTGGTGGTGGTGATATTTGAATGGCTATTCCACCAGGAGCATTGATAAACTGGGACAGAGGAGCACAGGAGAGTCCTCATGGCCCATGTGATCCTGTCCCTACATGTGTGTATTCTGACCTTTATCATGAAGTTAACAACCAAAGTTTGGCCTGACTGATCATAATCACCAAAATGCATGTGTTAGCATCACATTTTACCTCAGACAGTGGTACTTGTGTTTTTTTTTAATTCTTTTTAGTTCCATTTTATGTTTATTGAATCCTTCAAAAGGTACAAAATTGGCAACATGAAATCCCAAGGACATTACATTCAACACGTAGACTAACACAAACACACAGCACCATGCACTAAATTGGTACAAAGCACACATCGGCAAGATGTCATATGGTGAAGAATTTGACTTTTTTTTTTACTTCCCAAGATCCCCCTCCCCCAGCAGTCAAAAAACCCCAAAATAATTATAACTATTAAAACTGCAAGCGGTGTTAAGGCCCTCGCCCTCCCTCCCTCCCGCCTCCCAACGCAACCGCCAAGGCCACCTGACAGTAACAGGGCACCGTATCATGTGCTAAATCCGATATTGTGTGAGATACACACACGTTTATACTTCTGAATATGGCTGCTTCGTCGCTAGCTTGTCACAGCCACACCAAACATTTGATCAAAAATGTAACTGATAACATTTGATCACACATGTGTGTAGGTGATTTTCACCAAGTTTGGTACAAATTGGATGAAAACCCCAAAAGGAGATGTTTAAAGTATGAGGGGTGTGATTTTATAGGTGCACATTGGTTCCATCCAATATGGCGGACTTCCTGTTGGGTTTAGGGCGGGGCCATAATGTAATTTTTTACTTATCCCAACATGGGCTACGTCTGTACCAAGTTTCATTTTTCTATGTGGAAAAACTTTTCGGGTGGTCTCCCATCCACGTAATGTATTTTCATATTTTGAGGGGGCGGGGCCGGGTCATTTTTCCATATTGTGAAAATTCTTCATGCTGAAAAAATCTACTTTTACAAAGTGTAATTTTAGGTACCATTAGTGTAACACAAAGAGTTTTTCATCAATAGCTTCGTCGTGCCAAAACTCCTTTCATTTAAATGGCACATTTTGGGGTTGTAAATAGGGGTGTACCCTCATTGGCTTTTTGGTTCAGTTTGTCATGAGGGATGTGTGTGCCAAATCTCTTTGGACTATGTAAAAAAAAAGTTCACTCCCATTCAAAAACTGTAGGGGGTGTTAGAGAGCGATTTTATGATCTAGCTATACAAGTTCCATATCATCGTGTTCAGGTTGTCATTCCACACAAATGTTCCACTGAGTCCAACTCAGTCTGACACTCTGTGTGCAAGATATACACACTTTTATACTTCTGAAAATGGCCACTTTGTTGAGAGGTTGTCACAGCCACACGCAACATTTGATCAAAAACGCAATTGACAACTTTTGATCACACGTGTGTAGGTGATTTTGACCAAGTTTGGTCCAAAATGGATGTAAACCCTAAGAGGAGATGTTGAAAGTATGAGGGGTGTGATTTTAGAGGTCCACACTTCCACCCAATATGGCCGACTTCCTGTTGGGTTTAGGGCCATAATATAATTTTTTACTTGTCCCAACATGGGCTATGTCTGTACCAAGTTTCATTTTTCTAAGTGGAAAAACTTTTAGGGTGGGCTCCCATCTACGTAATGTATTTTGATATTTTGAGGGGGCGTGGCCGAGTCATTTTGTGATATTTTTTCTTGGCGGCTTCAAATAAAAAAAAAAAATGTTGCTGGGCTTGAATTTTTTATCAAATAAAATTCCCTTTTTGTTAACATTGAAGGGGTGAAATAAAATAAAACAGGAGGCACACTGCATCTTTCATTTTGAGCGGTCTATAATCAATATTTTTCAATATGAGTTATTAAGAAGGGCTTCCACATATTTTCACATACATCAAACTGTCCATTTAACAGCAGTACTTATGTTTGAGTATTTCCTCTTGACAGTGATATGTCACATTTACATAATAAATCATTCTGGTTTTAGGTGTTTAACTTATTTTCTGAAGGTAAATCAGTGCTGTGCATCCACTGTTTTGGAGCCAAACAGACCAGGGAGGGAAGCACCTGGGTGATATAAAGTAAAAATGGTAACTCAAGGTGACACTAGTCCTTTTGAGGATATGAATTGGGGGCACCAGCCAGGAACTGTGTCCCTGAACCAAAAAGAGGAACAAGTGCTTTGCAGGTAATCTGAGGAGCTGAAGAAATGTTTGACACCTGACCACCTGAAACTCTACACATCCTCAGTAAAGACCTCCTTCTCCCTAACTTCTGCCTCGCATATATGTGTAGAAACAGACCCATGCACACAAAAGCATCATTTATACAGTTTATTTCCCTGCCGAGGAGCATGATGCGATCCATAAAGGGTGTGTGCGATTTTTACTGCACTCAAGCTGTCATGCATCATTCGTGGGAAGCTAATTTCAAAAGTCATTTAGGTTCACTGCTTTGATGCCGTTGTTATGCAACCCCTTCACAAAAGCGGTGTAATTGTGCCTATATGAAAAAGTGTTTGTGTACGTGCCTCTTGACGACTCCCTCCCCCTCTGTTTGGGAAAATGCAAATGTGTGTTATTAAGTCCAATCACCGCTGCTTGCTTGGGTATGATGTTCATCAAGGATGTAATCTGTTATAGTGCACTCTGAATCAATTTGGGGGATTGATAACACCATTGTGCTTTGCTTGTGTATTTAATACTCAGCCTTTGATTCATATTAAACTGGGATTTATATGAAGTAATGCTAGTCTGAAACTCAGGCTGGGGACTGCGTTGAATATACTCAGTGTGTGTGGGATATACTACATGAATATTTTGTAAGTATCAAATACAATTTAGTACGTCATTCTTTTAAGCCAATGACAAAAGACTTTGGTGTTTCTCGTCTCTCTGTTTCCTTCCACACTGTAAAATTTAGCCTTCACCTTAAGTATCCTTTAGCTTTCATTACAGCACACATTCACTATGGTATCAATTATGCAATGCAACAATTATTATTATATATTATTATGTGTTGTGCTGCCTCTTGGCCAGGACTCCCTTGGAAAAGAGGTTCTTAATCTCAATGGGATTTTCTTCCTGGTTAAATAAAGGTTAAGTAAGTAAGTAAATAAATAAATCCCATTTTATTCCCAGTTTTGTGGTTTTGGACAAATAATGTTGCTGAACCTAGACCTGACTAACTGAATCAACCCCAGAGACTTGTACTGTAGGCACTAGGCATGATGGGTAATCACTTCCTCCACCTCTGGAACAGGGTCAGTCTGGACTCATCAGACCACATGACCTTTTTCCATTGAAATACAGTCCATTCTTTATTCTCTCTATCAAACTAATAGTTGTTAGAGAAATCAGAAGTGATTATCAAATGAAAAACTATGAAATATTTGCTTAATTAAATCAAAGTGGATGTCAAACAGTGTTTTTTACAGAGGGTATTTAATCATTAAGTCAGTTGTAGCATTACTGTTCATGCAAGTGAGTCTGTTTAAGTGTTTTTTAGTGACTTGCGTTAAAATGGATTGATTTATCCACTTTAGCAGGAGTGTGTGTAATGTGTTTTTCAGCATTTTTGTAACATATAGTATGGATTTGACTCATAACTGAAAATATTAACCCACTTGATGGTTGTATTTAGATAAAAATATCAAGATATGATTTTTTTTGGTCTGTATTTGTCAGCTTAATGTGATAACAGTGAGCCTGTAAACCAGTATGCCTCTGTATCTGGTTATATAATACATGGTAACAAGTTCATAATGTCCTCTAACTGCATGCTCCTTCAGCCCATTATTATAACTTGTAATGAGTCTAAAAGTTTTTTTTTCAGAACTGTCCCACTGTAGAATGGCAGTTATAAAGGCAATATCATTAATAAACCTTTAAGGAAATATCCCAAATCAGTGAGTCAGTGTTGTTGTTTGTGACTGGTGGATTAGTTAAGTGCAAATTTTGCCTCACTTTCAGAATAAACACACTTGGATGTATCAGCTATTAAACATTAAACTCCATAAATTGTACCATTTACAATATCCGTCAATATTCACCTCAAGTCTTAAGAAGCAAAAAAGAAATATATAAATAAAAAAAATTAAAAACATTGATTTTTTTTCTGTGTCAACCCCTGCAGATTTACTATTGGGGTGCTAGTAGAAAAAGTACTTATTTATAAAGGGAGAAACATTTAGAGGAATATTTACGCCACTGAAAAGGAGCATTAATGTATTTTTCTAAAAAGCTTTGGCATGGATGGATTCTAAAAATCTCTCTTTAGAGGACAGGATGGAAATCAGCCAATCAGTGAGTGCTTCAGGGACACAAATGGGGAGAAATGGACTTATACAACCAAACCTTTTGAGCCTGGAATGGAAGAAAACAGCAGCGATGTTGACAGATCCCAGGAGAGAGTGACTTGTTAACACCACTTTGGTTGTGGGAATGAAGCCAAGGGGGTCTTTGACAAAACAGCTGATGTTTCTTGTTGCACTATTTGACAGGTGGGAGCACACCTGGAGCCCTGTGCTCTGAGCTACACTCCTCTTGCAACACGTTGGGGGAAGCAAGAAAGTCAGTTCTGTCCATTTCCTTGCATTAAGTGGTATCAAGTATCAAGAGGCCACTTGGATTCTACACTGATACCTGACAGCGGAGTACTGCTGCTGTCAGGTTGTGGAGGTTATTACTGGATCATACATCATGTTAGAGACGTTTGTCAGCTATAAAATGTCCTTCACATATTTCACAGGTATTCATGTCTTTCACAGAGGAAGGAAACTGTTCTTATAAAATGAAAAATTGCACTTATTAATAGTGCCCTCTTTCCAACTTGTTAATGGATCATAACATAGATACTGGGTAAAATTTACTTAAGGCGTCAAATGAGTGGCCATTTTTGTCAAAAAAAAAAAAAAGTTGTAAGAAATGCATAGAACTGTGTTGAAATAATGCTAATACATTTGTGCACAGACTACTGATATTATCTGACAGTGGAAGCTATATTTTCAGAAATATTGGATTTTGAATAGCACGTGTATGTGAAAACTTTTGCTGGTGGACGGACGTGACATTACCCATGATGCTCTGGTCAGTACCAGTACTTTATTTGTAATAAACTAATATACTTACTATTGCTAATTATCCTCTTATTCATAAATGTTAGTATTGTGGATCTAAAACAATAACAGTTTAACAAAAACACAAAATGTGGCAGTGGACGGATGTGACATGGTTGTTACAGATCCCATCATACTGATGCTCAGCAGCCATGTCACCGTTTACACTAATGATCCCTGTGCAAAAACTAGGATCAGAATTATTTATTGTATAGCTTATCATCATACTAAAGAGTAAATAACAATATAGAATTGTTATTTCTTTATAAAAATGCTTGTTATTAGAAAACTGTTGATTTAAAAAGTGACATGTGTCATTCTTCATGCATGTATTGGTGTAACATAAGCAGGATGGATCAGCACCATACTCCATATTGAACCTGTATAAATAAAACGTGTGATATGTAGTATATAATCTTGTGAGAAAAACTGGGGAATCTAAAAGAATAGAATATTTGTTTTTCAGGTAAATGCAGTTAAAATATAACTTGGTCATTTGTGACATGAAAATATAGCATTAATTGTGATGAAATTGGACATTTTTGACCTGAAAACATAGTTCATATGACCATCAACATGTTGCAACAGAAGTGAAATCCTGTAAATTTGCATAACTTGCATTTACCAACACAAAGTTCCTTTGGGGATTCACTTATATTGATTTCTTATGCACAAAGACATAAATAAGACCTCTAAGCAAATTTTAGCCAATACATACTGACTGATTTGTTAAATACATGCATGAAGACAGACTACAGTTGCGTAAAAAATTATCAGACCATCAAAAGTCATCAAAAACAATGGTTATGCAATCAAGTACTAACTCCTGTGTGTATCATGTGACTAAAACAGACAGAAAAGAAAACATGGAATGCCTAAAAGCACTGTTTTTGTCAGTACAATGCCATAGATAGTGACGTAAGAAATGAAGTGATTTTGCTTATTATCAAGAAAATCATGGAAAATGGCTAGATATCAGCTCTGAAATTAAACTCTTATGAGCTGTTTTTGTTGTTATCATTATATTTGTCCAAACAAATATACCTTTAGTTGTACGAGGCATTAAAATGAACAAGAAACGTGACAGTATAGGCTGTTTTCTATGAAGGAAACCCAGGTTGGATTATCCTTATGCTCACTCAGAACCACCTCAATGCACCCCTTTGCTCCTCTACAGTGGTAACATTAACTAACATTTGCATACTAATGGAGTCTGCTAGTCTCAGAGCACCATAAACTCCACATAAGCACAGATGAAAGAGCAGATTTTACTACGGGTTTTCTAACAGAGAAAAATATGTGTCCATTTAAGGTTCACATCAAATCTAAAACCCTACTCACGTTGGGAATGTACTACCATAGATCTCTGGTAATTTGTAATGACTGTGAAGGTCGTCTGTGATCTGAATCCCATGGGAATCTAGCATGTCAGATATTTGTAGAAAAAAAAAAAAAACATTACAAATGACCTTCCCTATTTCAGTAAAGGTTCTGTGATAATATTGGTTGAAAGCAAATCAACATCTCTGTGGTATGTTGGAATTCGCAACATTTTTTGTGTCTGTTGTACATTTATTCAGCCTTTTTCGTGGTTGAGTCGTATGGAGACTAGCTGGTGCTGATAAATCAAAGTTTTTGGGTGCAAAGGAGGCTTATGTTGTAATACAGCCTGGGTTTTCACAGAAAGAGCAAATCCTTCAGAAAAGTCACTTCTCAAAAGATGATGTGATGAATGACAAGCATGATGTAAGGAACATAACTGTATCTTTCAACATCAGAACCCTTTTTTTTTTCAAACACAGAGGGATAATGTGAGTAAATTCTAATAAAAAAAACAGACTTAATTTGATATTTTGCAATTGAAGTGTTTATTGTTGCCCATTTCAAATGTGACAACAAAGTCATTTTATTTTTATCCAGTGAAATCGTTGAATTTTTATGTCATCTCTAAAGGCTCTGTGACAGGGGTGTCAAACTCATTGTAGTTCAGGGGCCATATTCAGCCCAACTTCACCTCAAGTGGGCCAGACCAAAAAAATAATAGCATAATAACATATAAATAATTACGACTCTATTTTTTCCTCTTTGTTTTAGTGCAAAAGAAACAAAACAAAAAAAATCAAAAACATTAAATTATGAAAATATTTACATTTATAAACTATCCAAACAAAAAAGATGTGAATAACCTGAAAAACTGAAATTCCTTAAGAACATTAGGTGTAATTTTAACAATATTATGCCTCAACAACTACATATGCATTATGGATCAGATCTACAAATGCAGAAAATTGTTAAATTTGCACGTAATTTTCTTGAGACATTTCAGGTTATTCTCATTTTATTGTTAAAGGATAGTTTGTTCATGTAAATATCTTCATAATTTAATGTTATTTTTTGCACTATAACAAGGACAACATTTTGAAGTTGTCATTATTCATAGGCACAACGTGATATTTTTCCACATTAAACCAAGAAAAAAATCTGGAGTCATTGTTTATAGGTTATTATGTTATTATTTTACTTGAGATCACAGTAGTCTGTATGTTGAACCTGAGCTAAAACTAATTCAACACTCTTGGTTGATTATATCTTCAGTGTAATTTTTACACTATCCAAGTTCATCCCACGGGCCGGATTGGACACTTTGGCGGGCTGGATTTGGCCTGCGGGCCACATGTTTGACACCCCTGCTCTATGAGTTATCTAATAGTTAGAGGTCCTTATTGGGTCATTATGGGTCTTATATCTGGAGTTAACCAAATAGATCCTTGTTAACAGGAAACAGGTAAAAGCAATGGGACTAACATTACAAAGTTATTCTTGTGCAGGCCCAAACATCCCAGCCTGTAGTTTCACATTGTGATGATACTCAGCTCTTGTACATTTCTTGTTGGTCTGTCTATCTGTCATTCAGCTCTTCCTTTCTGGCTCCTCAACACATGATGCATAATCTACAACATCACTTCTCCTATCTGAAAGCCCCTCTTCTTCACTATAATAGAGCTCCCATGTTCCCCAACAGAGGCTTTCCCGCCTGTATCCACCCACGCAATCTTCTACTTTTTCCCCCCAATCCTCCTTCATCCCTTCTGAGTCTCCCAGGTGTACGCTAACTCATGAGCTGGAGCAGGAAGCCACACTTCATTAAGGCCTGTACTGATCCTGAGGTGCTGGAGCCGGAGGCTAAGTCAATGATAGAGTCAGACTGAAATCTCTCTGTTAGGCTGCAAGGCACGCACACACAGCCAGAGGCCAGCGAGACACTGTTTACCCCAGGGCAGGCTCTGCTCAAAGACAGCTTGTAATTAAAGCTACAAGGCTATTTTGGAAAAGCAGACTTTTAAAAGCAAGATGGACAGCTTTTATTTATATTTTTTGGAAACATTTAGGCAAGCAATGACAAGAAGTTCCAACAGTGACTTTTAGATTACCTTTATTTGTATTACACAGACTAGTTGTCTTGTGGCTAATTGCAAATGTACAAACTGGAGCTTTTAAAGTCTGTGCAAACAATGTTAAATAATAAAGTTAATATCAGTGGCATCACAACATATTGCTTAAATTAGGTGTATTCCTTAAAAAGTACTCTCAAGACAGTCTCGCCTCTGGTTTGATCAAAGCCAACGTCAGCTCATCGTGACACTCAGAGTCAGAACAAGAGATGCAGAAGTTAAATTGCATCTTATTATCTCACATTTTTAGTGTGGAGTGACTATGGCACAATGCTGACAGCTGTTGTAACACTTCCTGACATGATCTGAGAGATTGAGCTAAAAAAACAGTCAGTTTACTACAGTAAGTAGTGGCTTGGCTGTGAAACAGGTCTAGAGATGTCCATCAGACAGAACAGTGTTAACTGTGCAGTAGAAATGGAATACTCCTCCATTATGCACTTGACTCTCGAGGTGGCGTGTGTTTAATTGGCAGTGTGTTCCTTTGTTGAAGATAATGATGGTTCAGTGAAAGGATAGGCATAGAACAGTTCCCATTTCCTCCAAACACACATCCATATGTGTGTTTGTGTGTTTATGCACACACATGCACATGCCAACATATGTGTTGGCATGTGCCATTGTCTGGAAAAAGGAGGAGAAGGAAGGAACACAGATGGAGAATGAGGGTTGGAAGAAAAGGCTGCCCAGTATTGTTGTTGCATACTGACACTTCAGCCTCCAATTCCAGCCCTTTGTTCATATTTACATCCACTGAGAGATGGCTTAAGATTATTTTAAAATCAGATTTGAACATAAATTAAAATATAATAAATTTTTTCAGCAAGAAACTTCTTCCAAATCTGGTAAATCTCATAAAAAAACATGTATTTACACCATCTCTCTGTTAACAACAATATTTTAACACATGCATTTTCATTAGAAATACAGATGTTTTCCACAAAGTCACATTTTAACAAGAACTATTTGACATGAAACTTAATGAATCTTAAGTTTCAAACTTATTAAATAGTCATTGTTCTATTGCCAACAGTTAGAAGCTCCATACCTCCAGGTAAGCTGATGGGGCCACAGCCTTTGCCCTGAGGGTCCTCCTTTACGATGTAGATACTCTTCTTGCAGAGCCTCCAGAGGCCGAAGTGGGCCGCCTCGCAGGTCGCGTTGAGCTTCTCTACCCGGGGGCTTAGCACGGCCCAGTGGTCAGTCACCACCGCCGCCAGCATCGACGACATCCCCACAACAATCACCACTGAAGTGATCTTGACCTTGGTCGCCTGCTCCTCAAACATCTTGAGAAGAGAGTGTGTGTGAAGTTGCAGGCTGAAACAAGTGCAGGTCGGCCTGTGGGTGTATGTGTGTGTAAGTTTGCGTAAGTTTGCGCGTGTGTGAGAGCTGATGCGTGTGTGAAATGAAACGTGTATGTGGCTATGTATAGATAGACGAGTGTGTGATTGGAAAAGCTGGTCAAGGTCTCCTTTGTCTGCAGGTTTTGGGTGGCGGGTGCTGACTCCAGAGGTTCCCCGTCTTGTCTCCAGCTCCACTACACCTCTGATATCCTCTTCTCTCTTCTGTTCTCCTGTCCACGGCTCTCTTTCTCTTTCTCTTCGTCTGCCTTGTGCCTGGTGGTTGGTAAAAAAAAAAGGGGGCCAGATAACAGTGCCCTAGTTTCTACCTCTCTTCGCTCTTCCTCTCCCTCCCTGGTTGCCCTTGGTAAGCTGAGGCCATTAGCTATAGCTATCAAATGAAGATACGGTGAAGGTGTTTATACTTGCTTTACCTTGACCATTCAGAAAAAGAGTTAAATTACAAACACATACTTTAGTTTTAAGGTTGAGCACAGTCTATTGTCTTAAAAAAATGCTCGCAACAACACAAACGACAATCAAAACAGCACTTCAGGGGAGTTTTGACACGACTATTCTGTATTTCAACGCCTTGCTAATTACTGATGTTATCAATCTATCATTTATCTAGATCATTCTCTGTCACGTCTCTCAAATTCATATTCGGTCCGATCCAGCTCATTTGTCTCAGGCGCCGTGTGCCAGGGGACTCCTGGGGGGAGATTTCCTTTATTAGTTGTCATCTGAATGAGCTGATCTACTTACTCAGCCAATCAGCAGTCAAGGCTCGAGACAAGGGTCCCACCTGATGCCAGCAGCTGATCCAGATTTGGAAGGACAGAAAAAAAAGGCTGTGAAAGATGACCTCTGGAACTGAAGGTTTATTCAACAGATTTAATGTGCTTGTTCAGGCAGTGGAACCGAAAAAAAAAAAAAAAAAAATCAGTTTTAAGCACTTTATGTTCTATAATGTTTTACAAGCCTTATGAGTAAATGAGAATAATTTCTAGTTGCGTAATACCCGCTGATTTCATGTACCACCATCAAATCCTACAAGTGGTTGTAAGATATTTTGCACATTTACTTCTGCTGTTGTTTATTTGCCTTTAAAATCCACCTCTAATAAACTAAAAGCTTATGTTATGTCAAAAATATGCTCAACCCCACTAATATTATCAAGGGAGCTGGAAATATTACATAGCACACAGTTTTTAAAAAGGAAAACCTGTCAAATAAATAAATAAATAAATAAATAAATACATAAAAAATATACATCTCAAAGGCACCATCAACCTTTTCCCTCCAAATACTTGAGTAAATGGACGTGCTTTTTATAAACCACTGTGCCCCACTTTAGACAGGACTCTGGCCCATTTTCTGCCCCGTCAATGCTTACAGCTCTAGGTTTTAACATACTAAGTGGCGAGACATTTAAGACAGCATCGAGAAAGGTAAAGGAAAAACCTCCCAAAAAAAAAAAAAAAAAAAAAAATAGAGTAAGACTATAAAACATAGACAGAGAATTACATTTTTCATGGTTGGCCTGTGTAACATCTAAGCCTTCCACACAAAATAGCATTCGTGCCTGTTTGTGTAAGAGAAAGAATCTGATGTCTCATACTTTTTAGAAAATGAATGCAATGTAGGAGAGCCATGGTGCCTTCTGTAAACACTATCACTAGCTAGCTGAACCAGGAAATTAATCATCAAAGATAAATCATCTCACTTACAAGCTTAAAAAACAGAAACCCCGCAGTGGGGGCTGAGAGAAGATGAGAGACAGTTGTGTTCATTATCACGTTCCACTTCAATGCATTTGCAGCAAAACTGCTTTTTCTCCCAAAGGACGAGTTCCTTTTTGAGGCTGTGACAGCGACCGCTTGTCTCTAAGTGTGTAATAATAGTGTCTTAGGGAGCAGCCTTTCTTGCCGGGTGACCCTATGACCTGCTTCATTTGCTCATGGTCCCCCAGTGACAGTGCAGAGACCAAACACCTCACAGCTGCCGTGTCTCCAGGCAACAGGCAACAGCGTGGACGGCTGTGGCAGCGCGTCATTGACAGGCAAATGTGTCATAGTGGTGGAATCACCTTTTATCAACCCACCAAAGAAAACAGTGAAGACGGATGACAGCGCATGGCAAATGGTGTCCCTGAGTATCTTTTACCACGAACATCACTGGCCATAATTTGAACAGGAAACGCAAAAACAACCAACGTCACTTCTACTGAAACCAGGATTGACACATCTAAACTCAGCAGTGATTAACTTCAATTACGGCTGCCAGTCTCCCTGTTAGAATTTTTATTCCTGGATGAAAAACAACCTTAATTGGTGGCTAATTTTACCCATAGCAGAATAGATTGCGTAGCCTTCAGAGGGACCCGACTGTATTCATTTGCCAATGACAGGCAACATTACTCAAACTAAATTAGATTACCCATGCCCCAAGGCCATTTCTATGAGGGTCATGTTAATATTCTTCTCTGAAACAACAGGATCAGTTACATATTACCTGCTTGGTGCTACCCGGTCTCATCCCACCTTAAGATTTTGGCCATTGATCTCCATGAGACAGATGTTATGTGATGTGGGACAGTGAAAATGTGACTTAATGAACATAAATTGAAGAAAAATGAAATTAGGTGGAAATTGCAAGGGCTAGTGTAGCGGTTGTGCCACAACATCAGATATTACAATCAAAAGATAATTTCCCCAGCTAGATAAAGTATTTGTTTTTAAACCAAATAAAGTCCAACCAGCCTTATTAAAGCTGGTGGTAGCTTTTCCATATTTATATGCAAGATATATCATATAATGTTTGGTTTTTTTTCAATCTGAGTGGTGGCTCTTTACTTTTCTATTACATCTACATCTAGATATATCTGATACAGTAATTTTGAATTATACAAATTGAGGAAAGGTCAGAGCTGATTGTGTCCAAATAAAGACAAGACAAAAAGAGGCTGTTGTAAATAAAATAAGCTTTGACCCAGTAAAAGGAAGGTAACCTCGACTAAATAGCTTTCTGTCCCTGCCCACCCTTGGCTCTTCTGATTTGCAAATTTATTCTGCTTCACAGTGTGGCGGGTTTTTTGGCCTCATCTGGTCAGGTGGCATCTCTTTCACTGACTGAAAGAGACTTGGGGCTTTTTAACATTTGATCTGCAAGTGCTGCCATTAGTATGAGACAGATTGATTTATTTTGCTGCCAAACAATGAGGCGACTCAGCGACTGAAGTGGCTCCTGGCTCATTCTGAGATGTCAGTGATTCAGCTTTGTGCAGGTGAACCGGAGAGGCATTCAGCTGTCAGAGAAGGTCAGCCCTAGAGATGTGAATGAAGTACTACAAAGGTCTTCAATGGAAAACAAGCTCCACTGAAATGAATGCGTATAGCTGCATCTATTTGACATACATGCTCTAATACTTGGTCGTCCAATAATAGTATATCCTCATGTTAATGTGTGAATCTGAGAAGAATAGTCACTAAAGCACAGCGGTATAACCCTGATTTAGTTTATTTTTCTATGTACAGTAGGTTTCTTTTGTAACTAAATAATGACAATGAGAATAACATTTGATTTCAAAACAAAAAAGCTGTCGGCATGAGTCAGGAAATCTATTAAAAATAAAACAAAGGCACTCTACTATTCAGAAAAGAAAAACAGTATTACAATAGTGATGTAACTCCAGTAAATTACAGGTTCTGGTGAAAGCTGTACTTCAAACAAAGGCTGTTGCATGAAGGATGTTGTTTTATTGACACAGTATGAAAAGTTTCTGTTTCTTCTGTTGTTGTTTTTTTTTTAATTATGCAATTCATCCATTTAGCACCTTCCTTTACAAACTTCCATACTCATAGGTTTACAGTTTGTTTTTTTTTTGTCAACAAAAATGTGCTTATTTCACAACAATAATAATCCATAAAGTAATATAAGCACATACAGCAAATACAGCTGCTGCATACACACGGAATAGAAAATATTCCAAATATTCTCTTAATTTACTTACTGTGCTTCACCTTACAAAACAGAATATTCAAAAGATTAATTTTTTTCACTGAAAACAGCAAAACCAGAGTGATTTAACCTGAATACAAAATGGTAAATGTAATTGTGTAGTCATTGCCAGATTGCATCAATGCATTATTTTATATTGTTCAGTAAAATAATGCTTTGAATCTTCTGTACATGTCTTTGCTCATTTGTTTTTTGTAATTTTTTTTAATTATTATTGTACTTTTATATACAAGTTTACAGTTTTACATTACAAACAAACACATTTGGATTTGACCCCACACTTTAATATAAAAGTGTAAGATTTACACTCAAAATGAATCATACTGATGGCTTTCTTTTCATGGGTCCATTTTGATATACAGAGTGATATCTCTAATGATGTCAAACACTAAATACAATCAAATACAATTTTGTGGTTGAGTAAGCTTGCCTGCCAGACCAGAACCGATTGAATAGCCCTAATACTGAAAAACCCACACCAGCTGGTTGTTGGAGCAAGCTCAAGCAAACACTCACAGGGTTTTCCAAATACGATGATGGCGTTTGTTTTCCCAATTCATTTTCACTGGGACTGTCTTTATCACTGGTCCAAAGAGGTCCTCAAAAGGTTCCAGTCCAAAAAACAACACAGTGTATACCTGAGAGAACTAAACGACACAGGAGTGATGGATGTGCAAGACGCTAGAGTACAGACATGTCTGGTTATTAGAGTCAAATCCTTCAGGGAGACAGGCGAAGAGAACTCCCTCCACTTCTGTCTGGGTCTTCTGTTCAGTATGGGGGGGGGAGTACCCAGATGGACAGACGTGTATTCTCTGCCTGACTCTGATCCTTATCCATTAAACACTGTGGATGCCAGGTCTCCATCCATTCATATCAAAGGAAGTCCTGACCTGTGTCTTTTCATAGTTCCAGGCACCCCCCCTTCTCCCCTTTCTTTTTTTTTTTTTTTTTTTTTGTCAGCCACTCATCTTTTGTAACAGGCGCATACACAGTATCTCATCAGGGGGTGTGATGGGAGGATGGTCGACTGATATGGAAGTGAAGAAAAGGGCCACTGAACAGAGGAGTCCCATTGATAAATCGGATATTTTGTTCCACTGATAAATGCCAGAGAAGAAAAGGATTACCGAGGAGACAGCGAGGGAGACAAAATCTGTCATGTGTGTTTTAGGGATTGAATGGTTGACTGGCACGATCTGCTAAAATACTAAACATTCAATACATCACAATTCGGCCTGCAAAGACACTGAATTTCCATAGTCTACTCTCATGAAGAAATGGATAATTGGAGTAAGAAGGCCATATGTTAATCTAAAGGCCAATGCTGAGAAAGAGAGAGAGACAGAAAGAGCCCCTGGTGAGCGTAAGGCAAGACCGACTGGTTACGAGGACACAATATCCGACAGCTTCTATCAACTTCACACGCACAGTATGATATGGAACACTTTCAGGTTGTAAAGTACATATCATTTAGCACCTTGGTATATAATTTACAGATACTGCCAATAACTCACTCTCACATTTACCTACAATGTGTAGTGACAGTTACACAAGCAGAGGGCTGTCATCCACAAACTGCTCATTTAATTGGTCTGACACCGTGGAAACATAACACTGAATTTGCATTGGCTACAGCACAGACAATGGTAACTCTGTTCTGCTTTGAAGGTGTCTAAAAGCAGATAAACACAAGGAAACAACTCAGGTTTTGTAAAATTGGCTCAACTTTTGTCCTCGCTTCCTTCCCCAGATCCTTTCAGAAAGGACCACCTCTTTTTGGAAACTGCGCCGCTGAGATGGCAGGCTATTGCAGGCGCTCAGACTCCAACAGGTCAGCCCACTGGATGTCCTCACGTGAGTTTCGAGCTCAGTGTTAACGCGAATCACACCGGTGTGGTCCTGCGATTCACTCCGTCTTTTAAATCGTTGGGGAAACAGTTGTGGACCTGAAGGAACTCGGCGGCTGCCTCATGTTCAGGGCTGTATGTGTTCTCTGTAACACTGTCCCTCGCCAGGGCGTACATAGACAGCTCATCTAGGGGCCCGCTGGAAGATGGCGCCCTCTTCAGACCGACCACGGGCGAGTTTTCCCGTGATGCCTCTGTAGAATGAGAGCTGGCATGTGACGTCCGCCGACGGTAACGGAAGCTTGGTATCCTCGAATATGGGGAAGAGGATGAGAGAGAGCGGATAAACTCGCGCCGTGCTCTCCAGCGAACCTCCTTGTTTTTCTCAATGTAGATATTAATGGCAAGTACGGCCACAGTTTCAGCCACAATGAAGGAGAGGGCGCCAAAGTAGAACGACCAGCCATAGGAGTAAGTGTATTTCTTGTCATCGTCGCGTTTATCATTGGGGTCTCCTGCATTGCTGGAGATGTAGACAATTATGCCAATTATGTTGCTTAGACCTGAAAAAAGACACAGAAAGATAATTTTACCATGAACAATGATGTAAAGTGTTCAGTGTGTAAGATACAGTGGCATCTAGTGGTGAAGGTGCAGAATTGATTAAAACTCCCCTTCCCCTACAGCAGTGATACTCAAAATGTGGAACAGCCCCAAGCGGTCCATGAGAGGATGTCATAAAAAACTCAAATTAATATCAATGTTTCTCAAATCACCCGCATCTGACTTCAAAAGCAAAGTTAACAGTACAGATAATTGTTTTCTAAATTCAAAGTGAATCCAATGTAGCCTAAATACGCCTAAGAGTAGACTTTAATTGAATTTGTGTATGCAAACCCACATTTTGCGTCACTGTCTCTACACAGTTAGGTTATCTAGGTTGCCTATTGTCATATCAAAGACCTCTCATGACTTGTGAATTCTGGTGGAAATTAAGTAGAATAGCTAACTAACCAGTAACGAAGAGTGAAATGAAAAGAAACCAAGAGTGACTTGAACAGTTCTAAAATACTACAATGGATCGGTGACTGAAGAGAAAAGCTGGAGAAACAATGACCAGTGTTAGCAACAAGATGCAAGGACATTCTGTTAGCATCGAGCTGTTAGCACCATTTGAAATATACTGCAGACTTAGGCCCAATCCCAATTCACCCCTTGGCCCTCCCCCTTACCCCTACCCCTCTGTTTCGCGTGTACACATGAAGGGGTAGTTTTGTCCCGATTCTCGATTAGACAGAGGTGAAGGGCTAAAGCGGAGGGCTGTATAGCCCTCAAAATGGAGATTTTTCAGGACCACACTACAAATGGAGGGGTAGGAGAAATTTCCCATAATTCTGTTTGAATCATTGGCAAGATGGAGGTAAACACAGCCAGAAAGTGCAGCAGTGTGATCAAAGAAACATGCAAATGTACACATTTTCTTTGTAAACAACTTAATCATTTGATCGAATGTCATTTCAATGTGTTACAGACCACATTTCTGCGGTTTACAGTTGATAGCTACAAAAAGATGACCAAAGCCCATGCAACAGAGACAGTTACAGCTACTGACGGCATGGGGAATACTTTCGGAAACAAAGTTGTCGCATCTGTTAACAGCAGCATTGATGATTGCTGATGACATAACAGGTCTTGAAGGGTTGTCCCATTTCATAGGGGACAGTTTCGACCCAGAACCCTTGCAACTCCGTTTCAAGGGGTAGTGCCAAGTGCAAGTGCCAAGGGGTAGGGGTAAAGGGGAGGGCTAAGGGGTGAATTGGGATTGGGCCTCAATTTGTAATATACACAATAAATTATATTGTAATATAGGCTGTTTAAAGAGGGTTTTTTAGGGTGGAAGTGGGAAACTTGCCTGGCTGGTTAGGTGGACCGTGATTTTTTATTATTATTTTTTTTTTTAAATAAAGTGGTCCTTGGTGTGAAAAAGCTTGAGAACCTCTGCCCTACAGTGACTGATAAAAACAGCCTGTATTTGGTTTGTGATATAGAGTTAAATGAGTCCAACTTAGTAGGCGGCAGTAAAGGCTGGCATCCATATTTTTTTGAAAGAGCTACAGAATCTTTTTCAGTTGTTCCCATTGTGCATGCAATCACTCCACACAAAACCAGCATCTTTTTTGAGACTACAGTGCCTTTTTTTATCCTGTCACTCAGAGCATTTTAGGTGAAAATCTCTGAACTTTTTAGAAAAATACTGGTATTGTTACTGGCGCACCTTTTCAGGCAACCAATTGAATAGGATGGGACTGGTTGCCATGGTAACAAAAAAAAAAAAAAATCATGCCGGAGAAGTTTAGTTTATATGTGTCTGTCTCGTTTAGAAATCATGACAAAAGAGACAGTTTCTGGAGCAGACAGGCTGGGCGCTGGGAGTATTATAAACTATTCTATCATATAACAGTGGTCGGAGTTTAGATGTGTTTTTTTTTTTTTAGAAACAAAACCGGTGTGCGTTGTTTTGTCTCATCACATCAAAGCCTGAGTCCAGTGTTCCCCCACCCCATGGTAGTGATTATTCTGCTGTACAAAAATGCTATGGGAATATGGGTCGTGTGTACTTGATCAAAAACATTTAATAACTTTTGAACCACTGATTGTATCAATACATGTAAATAATTCAGGTAAAAGGAAGTTTCTGATGCTTTTCAACTGCATCAGATGTGACCCATATAGACAATCAGAGACTCTGTAGTGAACATGGAAACACCATCCTGTAAAAGTCCTTCACCAATAAAATAGTTTGACAAATGGTAGTATTTCTGGACACTCGTTTGTACATTTAGTATATATATTTTGTTTAAGAAGTCCCTTTTTATTTATTTTTTTCTGTTTTTATGTAATAACCTTCAAATTTACTATGAGCTTTTATGAACATCTACATGGTCAGTAAATTAAATGTAGGAAAATACCTGACTTTCACTGAAGAATGCAAAGGATAAAATTATAAATGTTGACCAATCACTTAATAAAGGTTAGATGTAAGGGAACATTCATTTAGAAGTCACCAAAAATGAATAGTTAAAATGCAGAATTGCACACAAATACTAGATGTCTCCTACCATAAACTGAAAAGAAGACATCTGTTCTGAGGTAAAGCATACACAATGGAAGAGACCCTGCTGCATCTGTAAGACTAA
Organism: Sphaeramia orbicularis; assembly: GCF_902148855.1. Classification (NCBI taxonomy): domain Eukaryota; kingdom Metazoa; phylum Chordata; class Actinopteri; order Kurtiformes; family Apogonidae; genus Sphaeramia; species Sphaeramia orbicularis. The sequence goes on along the minus strand of NC_043964.1, from coordinate 31,734,138 downwards.
GCAGTTCATTTAACCCATAAAGACCCAAAGAGCCACTGGCAACAACAAACATCTACTGATCTAAACAGTTTAATACTTGCTGATCCATTAATCCTATCAATACATGTAAATAATTGGTGTAAAATGCAGTTATTCATCTTGTCATGGTCATCAGATATGACCCATTTGGACGTTCAGAGGCTCTGTAGCGAACGTGGAAACACTGTCATCTTCTACAACATTGATTCAGCAATAAAACCCATGGAGTTTGATAAATGGCAGTGGATGGACACATTCAGTTATGGATATCTTTGCCGAAAAAGTCACTTTTCTTCAGTTTTCTCTGTTTCTGGTATAATAACCCTCAACTTTAATCAGAGCTTTTATGAACATCTACATGATCAGTAAATTAAATACTAGGAAATTCATGATTGACATGGAAAAAATGCAAAATAAGGAGGATAAAATTGCAATCAGTGGTGATAAATCACTTAAGAAAGGTTAAATATAGAGAAAAAATTATTTGGGAACTGCAACAAAAATAGCACTGGGTCTTTATGGGTTAAGGTGATAAAAATGCAATGATTCTCATTTTCAGGTTAATACACACTAATGAAAACATATTTGTAGATACTATATTCCATTTCTGCAATTCGATCCCCCTTAATCCTAAAAACTGGACCTACTGTATAACGTGCTGTGGAACGGTGTTTGTCAGTGATTGCAGGGTTCTAATCAGAGGACACAAATCCTAATCATCTGTGGTGAGGTTTTAGATGAATAAAGACCCTGTCAGCTCGCCTTAATGATTGCACCATTGATCAAGCACAGTATGAGACCACAGGGGGCAGCCACACCTATCTTTCTTCTTCCATTGAAAAACCTAAAGCCGTGCATGATGGTGGGGAGCGTGCACGGCAGACGGCGGTGTAAACCCTTAGCTCACCTGCAGCTACAAAGAGAATTCCCGCACTGAGGAGGACGTTGTTTGTCTTGTTGTAGACTCGGCCCACTCCGACACACAGCCCCCCGAGCATTAACAGGATGGTACTGAGGATGGGGAACACACTGGAGGCACGAACTATACCTGCAGACAAATGATGTTAACATTAATCAGCTTATATTTCATTCACACCATCATTCCATCCATCCACCCATCCAATCCATAGATCTGTCAATGGACCAATAAATGCTTTAAGTGGTTTTTAAACATATTTTGCATTTTCATTACCGAGTCGAACTCTCATCTTTCCAGTTAAAGCTCTAATCTAATCCATTTTGAGAACTCTATTATCATTTATATACTTTGAGGCCATGCTGTGACAAAGCTTTGCTAATCAGCTGTGGGATGTAACAAGAGCTCTCACTGACTATCACCTCCTCAGAAATGAATCACTGTGCCATTTTACAAGTTTCCAAAGATGAATGGGCTTATTCAGCTGTAAAATCTTTTATTAAGACCCCCTATTTAGTTGGCTAATGGACTGATTTTGGATTATGTCCAACATCTGATAAGTGTTTTTTGTTCTTTCCTCCACAATAGGCCTATATTGAATTGGTTGTGCCTTCAGTGGAGGTCCTTTGCTGATTGAATATCCCCATTTTATGTCAAACTAATCACGATTCCTGAACAAGCTGTGTCATTTTAATTTTATCAAACCATTTTTCTCCAAAAACTTTAAAAGGATCAGATTGGTTTAGAATGGGTTTAACGAGGATTTTGTCCCCATGTGGCCAAAAGTTGTGTTTTCCCTTTTGAGAACATGCCTCATTATCCAATTTATGTAATCTACTGTGATCACAGAAAAACAAAAGGAGAATTTTCATAATTATTATCAATGATGGAATGAGTGTCAGTAGACGTCTGGCTCAACCTTTTAAGAAATAAAAGACAGACAGAAGTCAAGCGGGGAGCACTTACGCAGCAGGTATTCAGAGCTGTCTGTGTCATAGTCGTTGTCATCAGGAAAATGGTTGATTCTGTAACAGCTGCCTTGATTGATGCCTGCAAAGCAAAGACAAACAGATCAAGTCTTCAGGTCAGTCATGAATAAAACACCATATGTGCAATAATTGACTTATGGACACAAATTAATCTGGATTTGCTCAATGCTTTCAGGCTAAAAGATTGAAATGAATATATCAACTCTGGTTTTAATTAGTCGGGGATTGCTCATTTGTTAACCATGTGTCTAGTGACATATGCTGCTCTAGTGCTTTTGTCTCAAATAATAGAGAAAAGTACACATAGATACAGACAGACATAAAACACAATAGACATACATATCAAACAAGTATCCATGGCCGTTGATCAGGGGTGTTAACCTACACAGCTGTGGGGGGGCCCAAAGGAGAGGGGGGCCCATGGGAAGTTAAGATTTTTTTAAGGTATTTTTTTTTCCTGTTGTTCAACTAAATTACATGATAAATATTGACCTATACGCAAGCTTCACACATTAGATTTTATAAATTGGTATATTATTGTATTCCAAAAAAGTAAAGACTGCTGTCACTACTCTGTGAACACCCCTTGAGAAAAGTGCAAATTGGTTCACTCCACACGGAGTTTGAGAAACGCACCTTGCTTGTTTGGCTGTTCTCTCCATTGAAAGCACATTGGCAAGAGCATTGGACTTTAAAGACCTCATCAGGGATTCTGCCAGCAAGAAGACCCATCAGTGGGCATTTTCTGTAGAGTAAACTGGAATGTATAGAATTGTGCTATTTTTTATTTTTGGAATACTTGTACAAATCTGTTTGTTTTTGCCTTTTTTGTATCTTTACAGGAAAATGACTATTGAGTCATGTTTTGTTTGGTTACTTTTTATGACATATTATTATAGGCTATTGAAAAATTTGGCCCATTCTTTTTCACTCAGTAAATATAATAGGGGGGGGGGGGGGCATCAGGACTTTTTGTGTATGGGCCCAGAATTTGGTGCTACGGCCCTGCATGTATCTATTAGTTTGTGACGCTGAAGATTGTTGGTGTTATTGTTGTTGGAGCCACTATGAATCCAGTGAACTATAGATCACCCAGCAAACACATGTTAAAGGCAGATTACACACGCTATGAGAAGGAGGGGCTGTCTGTCTTTTGTAGATTGTAGCTGGCCCTAAACAGTGGAGTGACAAAGACTGGTTCGTCCAGAGGGATTTGATGGCTTGTGGCATGTGTCCAAATCTGGCTCAGGTGAATAGCTGACTGATTGGAGGAACAAGAAGCCTATTTGAAGAACAAAAGACAGAGTGCTGGAAGCTTTTAATGTCTATAGATGAGCTAGAAGAGTAAAATGGAGTGATGGGTGAGTGGGATAGAGGGAGAAAGAGAGGGAGAGATGGAGGTTAAAGCGTAGAAAAGTCTGTGACTGTAATTGAACAGGAGTATAAACAACACCTTATCTAGTGAGAAAGGGGTTGGGGTGGGTTAATGGATATGCACAGTGAGGTGGCAGTAATGCTGAAGCTCTTTGACTCTTCATTCACCATTTGGACTGTAAATATCCTTAACACGTCCGTCACTCTGCACATAACACCCACTAGAGTAAAGGTGGGCTGGGCTGCACAATTGCATATTTTCACATAAGCATACATAGTGTGTGCATCTCTGGGAAAGCAACTCACCTAAAAACTTTTTTTCTCATGTCATAGATACAAACATCTTTCATACAAAAAAAAGACATTATTTAACCCATAAAGACACAAAAATCCACTGTCGACCAAAACCATCTACTGATCTAAAGTGTTTAATACATGTTGGTCCACTAATCATATCAATACATGTAAATAATTGGTGTAAAAAGCAGTTTGTCATCTTTTCGTGGTCATCAGATGTGACCCATTTCAGAGGCTCTGTAGTTGGCAAGGAAACACCATCATCTTCTACAACAAGGGTATCAAACTCATTTTGGTTCAGGGACCATATTTAGCCCAATTTGATTGCAAGTGGGCCACACCAGTAAAATGGTGACTTAATAACCTATAAATAATGACAAATCCAAGTTTTTCTTTTTGTTTTAGAACAAAAAAACCCCAAATAAATTATGAAATATTTATATTTTACAAAAAAGATGTGAACAACCTGAAAAAACAGAAATTTAATTTGAAAAATTAGCGCAATTTTAACAATATTATGCCTCGACTTCTTATTTATACATGTACATTTACACACAATGTTCCATAAACATTTGGTAACAGGCAGAATATTGTTAAAATTTTGGTGTTTGGAACTAAAATTTGAAGAATTTCTACAATATTACATCTCTTATTATTAACACAACTACAGATCACAGTGGATCCATAAATGCACAAAACATTTTGTAACAGGCAGAATATTGTTAAAATTGCACATTTGCAGTTGTTCATCTTTGTTTTTATTTATGTATTTATTTGCATTTTATTGGGAAAGAATATTTTTGTAAATGTATATATTTTCACATTGTAATCTTATTTTTTTCACTTCAATTTTGTCCACATAATTTTTCACAAAGAAAATCTGTAGTTGTCATTACTTATGGGTTTATTGTGTTGTTATTTTTACTTGAGATCACATTGGTCTGTATGTGGAACCTGAACCAAAATGATTTTTGACAACCTTGACTGTTCAGGTTAATTTTTGCACTTTCACCCCACGGGCCAGAATGGAACCTTTGGCGGGCCAGATTTGGCCCCCGGGCCACATGTTTGACACCTGTGCTCTACAACATTGATTCACCAGTAAAACCCATGGAGTTGGATCAATGAGAGTAGATGGAGATGGTTTTTTTTTGCATTCAGTCACTGATGTCTTTGCTTGAAAGTCACTATTTCTTTTTGATATAATAACTCTCAACTTTAGCCTGAGCTTTAATGAACATCTACATTACCATTGAATTAAATATAGGAAAATACATGATTTACACTGAAAAAACACAAAATACAGAGGATAGTATTGTAATAAATGGTGATAAATCACTAAGGAAAAGTCAAATATAGAGGAAAAAATTATTTTGGAAGTGCCACAAATGTAACACTGGGTCTTTATGGGTTAAAAAAGAGAGAGAGAGAGAGAGAGAGAGAGAGAGAGAGAGAGAGAGAGAGAGAGAGAGAGAGAGAAATTTGCACGAACATCCGTCTCTTCATTAGGTAACTCTGCTAATGACAGACAGACACCTGTCAACTCCATTTCCCAGGTGTCCGAGGTTGAGCCACGCAGCCATGATCATCTGTGGCACAGCTTTTAAGGGCATGCTTGCTTTCATTAACTAGGTCTGCTGCTTAATAAGGGACATCAAATTAATTAGCATCAAATCAGTCAGTGAAATGGAGCACAAGTTTCTGTGTCTAGTCACTGATGGAAAAAAGGGCTATGAACTATTTTGAGCGCTGATGTGAGACTTTGTGCCTTGTGGAAGAAAAAAAAAACCCCACACATCTAGCTCACGTGGTTATCAAGAACAGTGTACTTAAAAAAAAATACAAACACCTTCGCCATCCTGTTAATTGATGTGTAAACACCAAATCATGCTCTGCACTTAGGTGTTTCTGCTTTTGTAGGTGTGTCTGAAATGTTAATGCTACTATTCATTTATTTGTATGTGATACTCTCTATCCTCCTTTTAAGTCCAGACTCTGGTCACTCCAGTCTGTCTGACGCCTAAGCTACATCTCCTGTGTGTGTGTCTGTGTGTGTGTATATATATATATATATATATATATATATATATATATATATATATATATATATATACAGTATGTGTGTGTTTGTGTGTCCGATGGGGGATGGAAGAAATAGCAGACAATATTGCAACCGATTTGGAATGTGATTATAACCTAAGGCCGCAAGACTCATGATTTATGAGTGACAGTTATCGGCTCAGTGTCTACGTTTAGTTGGTGTGTGTTTGTGCATGTGTGCAGACTGTCAGGTGGACCCTTCACAGAATGAAATAAAGTTTGAATACTACTGACTAGCTAGGAGAAGAGGAAGGAGGAGGAGGAGGAGGAGGAGGAGGAGGAGGAGGAAGAGGACGGAAGCGGAGATTAAACAAGGAAATGAAACAACAAAAGCACAGAGACCAGAGGAAGGATGGTGATGAGAAAAGATAGGACGCTGTGTTATTATAAAGGTGTACTAAGCCAGAGGAGGAGAGCGGGGGAAGCAGTAAAGAGAAAAAAAACAGGAATGATAGAGAGAGTGTTAAAGGGCAAAATGTGCTTTGTGCAATAAAGGTCAGAGAGTTCTACGATGTAACAGCAGTGAAAATGATATGTATGTATTGGTGACAGATACAGACGTTTAAAACAAACTGCCAAAAGATAAGGGATGTCATGGTATAATTGTGTTATGACAAATTGGGAATTAATCTTACACTGTAAACACAATACTTTGAAAATAATGGATTCGCTGGAGCTGACAGTAGTTGCAAACCCCCATGCTGAGTCTCTCGTCCTTTTCACCATGGTAACCCCCATTAGACTTCAATAAGCTCATTTCCATAACCTATGTCCAAGGACACTTTTGACACCTTCATTGTATTTTAATAAGCAGCAAAATCAAACATATTATTTTCCTTCCACGGATCTGTCACAGCTAAAAGCAAAATGACAACAGATACAAATAGAAACATGTGCATGAGGGCATGTAAACATGTAGGCACACAAGCAGCTGTCAAAGCGGCGGTACTACCGACAAACGGGATGATGCACATCGTCATTGTTTTGAATTAAAGAAGCTTAGCCAATAAAGTAGCAGCCTCAATGGAATATACCAATAGCATTGTCTCACTCCAGTATCTCCAAGAGTACACTATATCATGTCAATGAGCTCCGTGTGACACATACGCCCACTTCCTCTTTTCACACTTCAGTAGCTCTGCAATTAGATTGATGAAAAAGCCAATCAAACATGACAATAATATTGCATTTCACCAGAGCGCCATAGCCTCAAGTGGGAGACAAACTTTCAGTAACGCTACCGGCTCAATATTTTGATCTACAGCAAAGACAGCAAAGTAAGAAGCACCTTAGTCTGCCTTATTCTCATCCTCATTGTTTTCAGATCTGTGACAGAACTCTGTGATTTACATCAGGTGGGGTGATTGTATTTTATAAAACTGTAAACATGTAGAGCACTGTTAGCAGGGTTTGATCCTGTCTGTGCGAAATGATGTTCACATGCACAGAGAACACACACAGAACTAACAATACATACATTTATTACTTCAAAAGCACATGGGAAAGCCATCTGTGTAATCACATGGACCCTGCCGATAGTTTTTTTCAGCCCGAGTACGGATAAAAGAAAAGCAATTTGGTGAAGACATCAGTGATTCAGTGTTGATATGACTGACAGTTAGTTAATTAAATTGTCACCAGGCTGCAATTTCTTCAAACACAGCTCTGCTTGGGGTAGTCTGTGCATGTGGATCTACGCTGTGTAACCAAAAGTGAGATCTATCACCCCATGTAATCTGCTGTGAAGCCTGTTATGATTTAGTTATAAGATAAACACATACTTTAAGAAATTCTCACTGTGCTATTTAGGATTTTGTTTGCATGTTAGTCATAATAAAAGATAAGTTGCATTGCAGCCTGTAGGTTGCTTTTGTATATTTGTAGTGTGCATAATAATGGCTGGGATGATAGTAAATAAAGGGCATATGGACTTTGAAGCTTTCATACTTTATTGTTGGATCAGTAAAGCAACTAAAGAGAAGAGAAGAGTCAATTAAAATGGCTTTTGTAGAGGTTTGACTAAGCTTCATTAAAATATAAGAAGAGATGAGGAGATGAGCCAGGCGGCAGAATGATAAGATTGGAGGATATATATATATATATATATATATATATATATATATATATATATATATATATATATATATATATAAAGAGAGCACATCAGGTTGAGGAAGACAGAATGACTAAGTTGGAGCTTCCTCTTGGCTAATTAGTGTCCAGCACATGGCTTCTCAGTTGTCCCACTTTAATTGCAGACCCATGGATAATAGTATGAATGGTAAAGTGACCCCCCCCCCCAAACCCCACTTTAAGTAAACCTTCCCCTTAAAATGCACCTCTACACATCTACCATCCCCTCCCTCCTGCCCTATCACCTCATATGTGAATAAATGCCCCTGCTCTGTGGAAATAAAAACACTGTTGCCTTCCACAGTCACACCTATCCTCAACCAGCTGGTATGTTTATTGCAAATATGTACCTGCTAATTGGACTATTCATTAGGTTATTCCTTCCTCTCAGACTTGGATTTATTTATTCGCATCACACATAAGCAAAACGCCTCTGATGCATTACTGATTCTCATGCAAATTAGAAACACTCAGCACTCTTGTGGATGCTACCCTGGCCTCACAGTGCTCATGTGGGAAAACAAACAAAAGGAGAAAAAAAAATAGCTGTTGAAAAATGCAAAGGAGTCCCTAAATGAGGCTAAAGCTGACCTCACTGTAAAGTAGCCTCATTGGGTAAATTCCTGCCTGCTGCCTAAATGTCATGCAGGCTTCCTGAAGAAGAGGTAACGCTTGTTGAGCAAGGCGGCTAAGACACATTCATTACAGAGTTCTGAGAAGTACAAGGGCTGAACAGCGCTTGAACGGCTGCTATGTGTGTTACAACAATGTGTTGTCGCTTGGAGAAAGACATGTTGTCGCTGCAATCTGTTCAGCCAAACGTGATGATGCTTTACCCAGTAGCTGTGATCCACACAAAGACGTCCCCCTCAATAACCCAATGTGTTTGTCATTATGACCAGAGGGGTGTATGTGTGTGTGTGTGTGTGTGTGTGTGTGTGTGTGTGTCAGGGGTAGGTGGGGGTGAGTCTTCCTTCCTTGTCTTCTGCTCTATACTTAAGAGTCTCCATGACAACGGAGCCACTGTCCAGCAGCTTGTAGTCATAAGCAGAGGCACAGAAGTGAAACTATTAGCACTGGAGAGAATTATATGATAGGCTGGCCTTTGTTTGTGCAAATTACACTTCTAAATTGAAGTCTCCTTGCACAGAGCCAGCCTTTGTCCCCAACCTCATCAAAATCATCCAGTCTCTTCTGTCATTAATCTACTTTCATTATTTACTTCAAAGCATTGAAGGGGAGACATGCTTGACATAATAGTTGGCTGACATTTGTAATTTATTGTTATTTCTTAGAGTCTCAAAGGATGTAATGCAGACTATAACTCTGTCTAAAACACAGACAGGTGCCCAGCCAAGCGTGGCAAACAGTAAATTGCAAGTGTCATAACACACTATGATGCTGTCACATGTGTCCATTTTCCCCACAGGACATGTTCTGAGACATAAATGAAGCTCAACACACAAATTAAACTGTGAGCATAAAAAAAGCAACAAGCAACAGATGCTTCTTGTTTCTGGGCAAAGTGTTAATCTGCTTTTCATGGAAAATAAATCAATTAATTCAGTTAGGTCTTATAAATAAAGTATTGTTTTCATTGTAAAATTACTCTATAATGAAATGAAACACTTAAACACTCAAAGGAAATTGTATGAAAGAACATTTTGCACTTACTAATTGAGTACTTATGTGACAGCTCTTTGCTCATCTCAGAACATAATTGCATTTACGAGCTGCTATTTCACTTTTGTATCTGCAATAATCGTCCGAAATGGCAATAAAACATTGTGGGTGTCAGTCTCAGAGCTGCTCCGCTGGAACACAATGTGCTGTGTTTTGGGTGGAAACCTCCTCCTGTATTCTTCACTGTGTCTTTTACGCGCCTGACTCTTTGTGCAAAATTTGTATGCCTCATTTGTATGCTTGAAAATCTCTCATAAAATCTGTCAGGGAATGCAGATGTTATTTATTCTGTTTTAAGACAGAGCAAAAACATTGGCATATGGTACCATCAGGGTATTTAAAATTTCTGTAAACAAATTATGAAGTAAGACTGTGTGATTTTATTTCTTCGCTCTCTCTAGAAATCACTGGGTCAATATATACGTCTGTTACATTAAGAAATCCACCCAGCCACATCAACTTACTCATTGATAGTTGAGGAGAGAAGTCAAGGGGTGGCCGGAAGGAAGATTGGTCAATGAATGGGCGTCTGTCTGCCTCTGAAATAAGACGTCACTGCAAGTGCACCTCCTTTTGCAATGACAAATGAGTGAAATAGAACCTTTCCAAAATAATACAAGTGTTAAATAAGTAATATTTACCTCATATCATATGTAAAAAAAAAATAATAATAATTAATGTGGTATTTTCCTTGGACATGACGTGAACTCAGAGTCATCTATTTTTAAAACACCGGGCATGTTTCCATAGCAATTTCAGAAATGTTGCCAAGCAACAGCATCGGATACAATGAAGACATGAATGAAAGTAATAGCGCGCACATTTCCTGGCAGAGACCGGCTTAAGTGAATGGGCTCAGACGCGCCGGTTTGGCATCGCATTCTTTTACAGGCTATAACACTGGTCTGTACTGAGTGGGCTGGTGCTCAGTGCGATGGAACAGTTGGCAAACAGTTTGAGTTAAGGGTTTAACACAATGCCGTTTATTTCTCATTAATT